>NC_061517.1:29400000-29405000 GCF_022379125.1 Scophthalmus maximus
GCGCAGGCTGGGGATGAGCTGAGCAGAGCGGGCCGGCGGTGGCCAGGCCGGTAACCTTGCGGAGGGACATATAGGGTATGCGAGTGGCGCACCATAGGCTACACACACACACACACACACACACACACACACACACACACACACTCTCTCTTTTTTTTTTTGGCAGGCCTACAGTGCATCCTGTCAGCTTCAATCACAACTTACTCCTGTTGCCATTTCTGCGTTGAGCATGAACAGGGGGGAAGCTTAGGCACGTCTGAAGGTGACCAGGAAAGGTCGTTTTGCGTGAGCAACACTGTTGCATGGGGCCATTCCTGCAATGAAGTGCACAGTCAACTGCCAGCTGAAATGAGTGTGTGTGTGTGTGTGTGTGTGTGTGTGTGTGCGTGCGCGTGCGTGTGTGCATGCGTGTGTGCATGCATGCGTTTGTGTGTGATGAGCTTTAGGAGATGCAGCTCATGTGCTACACTTAATTTGGAATGTCTTTCTTTCTTTCTTTCTTCTGTCTCAACACGTGCCCACCACATACCGTCAATTTTTTTGCCATCATCATCGTCTTCAGCATCCTCCAGCTGCCTTTAATGTGCTCTATCAGTAATGCAGATATCTGTGGCCTGTTGGCGGCCCACCTTTTAATGGCTCCAGCCACTGACTGTGTCGAATTCTAAGTGTGCTATTCCCACCGGGCATTACAGAAGTGTGTGCCTGGCGCCAGGCCAGCGACGGCGGGCGGCAGCCCAGATACAAGCACCCCGCCAGAGGTGACCCTTCAGTTGCCTGTCAGAAAGTAGGACTGCAGTTGCACAGGTGGACCGCGGGCTGGCCACTGTAGGCGGGGAGATGAGCTACTGACAAGTGCGCACACACGCGCGCACACAGAGGGAGAGAGAAGGCAGTAATGTGAAGACACTCACCTAGCATGTCACTTACTGTGCACAAGAAGTACTGACTGGAACATGAGTGCACACAGGTATGTGTTGTCACCTGTGCTTAGGTTTTGCACATATGTACTCTGGGTTGCGCCATCCACATACACACACACACACACACACACACACAAACACACAAACACACACACACACACACACGCACGCACGCACACAAACACACACACACACACACAAACAGTCACAAAGTGTACACGGCCCTTCTGGCCTCCAATCAAATCCCGTGAGGAGCTTCCCTCCTGTGTCTTCCCCTCTCTTTACTTCTCTCAACCCTATTGCTGCTGTGATAAAGAGAAAATACCCTCAAGGAAAACTGTGGCCACTTTCTCTCGGAAAAGAAGAAATCAAATTGCTCCGACCCTCTGAGGGATGGTGTGCGGAGAAGCAGGGAAATATTCACGATAAATGGGCAGGCTGCTGAGGGTCGTGCTGACCTTTTGTCTGACTCTTTTCATGTACAAACACATTTTCAGCTCGGACAGCCCCCTCTCAATCACTCTCTTACTCCCATTTTGAAAGAGCGGTGGTGTATGATACATTTGTGTGCGCGTGTGTGACATTACAGAGATCATGCAAGTGATGTCTCTGGGCATGAGTGTTAGTGTCTTTGTATGTTTACTGTACATTCATGATGCCAGCATCTTGTGGCTAAAGTGGACGGTATTTTTGAGCGTGTGTGTAAGAGTTAGGAATGCGTGACACATTGACTAACAAAGTGTTTTCTTTTTCCTTTTTATGTAATGTTGGCTCACATGGGCACACATATATACACATGTGCACCATCTTCATCTAAGCTCTACGCTAAACAGAAAAAGACATCGTCAGAGTTAGTTGCAGCGGTTGGAAGGCTGAACAGAAGAGCGATTTCTTGTGTGAGCAATATAAAATCAGACAGAATCAGTGAGTAAGAGGATGAAAATATGCAACTGGCGGAGTAAATAAATGATTGCAGTAGCGGGGAGCAGATAGACAGGGAGAGCAACCAAATGAGGGAGTCAGAAGGGGGGGGGGTTGTAAAATAATTACGAGACACCACAAGACAAGACAAGGCATACAAAAAAAAAAAAAACGAAAAGCGAACCTACACACTGTAGATCGACAGATGAATAGATGGAAGAGCCGGCAAATAAGAAAAGATGGAGAGCGAGAGGGAGCTTCAAAGGCCGAGCAGGGTGACTCAGTCATAAACTAACACTCTCAGTCAGGAGAGCGGCATGGCGGGGCAGAGAGGAAGCAGGGAGGGAGGAGATGCAAAGGGGCAGAGGGAGCTGAGGGAGGGCGAAGAGTGGAGAGGAGGGGGGAGAATAGAAAATCACGATGAGCTCCAGTTCTGTTCTTTCTTGATGTTCATCCTCACACAAAATACCCTGATAGGGAAATCTGAATATGTTGTGTCACGTGTGATGCTGAGAGTGTTCAGTCACAGCCGACGCTAATTGCTTGTGTGGGATGAGGCTCCGTCTCGGTCAGTGTGGCTGATGACGGCAAGCGGCTGTACCGCTAGGTCGTACCGTGCGCTCACTGTGTCTGATTTCTGTGAATCAGAGATTCTGAAATGAAATTACTGAAATGATTCAACGGAAGCAGCTCAGTTCAAGGAAACGTACCTCTATCAGGTCTCAGAAGCTTCTTATTGGACAGAAGTTAATAGTCAACTGAGTTAACAGAAAGGGACAGGTTCTAATCTTTATTTTTCTCATTATCAACAAATCCCACGAAAAGCCTAAAGGCAACACGTATTGTGCCAAAGCGCTCCATTGTTCTCCACCACTGTTAAAAACTCTTGCCCTGGTTGACACGTTCCTTTATTACATTACATTGGCTGCAATTTTTTTGGGACAATTATAAGCCATCCTGCAACAGTTCACTTAAGAGATGACACCCCGTTAATAAATACCACCATTATTCTGTTTCATTCCTAGTGGAGGAAAGCAAAAGCAACATTCAGGTGTAGTGGAATGTAATGATGCAAACCTCATCTATTTTTTTTGTTTGTTAAAGCTGCAATCATCAGTGTTTTCAAACTTACAATCAGGGGTGTAACGATTCTGATTCCAAGGCCGAATCCGCATTAGAAACTTTGGAGCATTTCACTTGTCTTTTAATTCATTGTTTTGTTTACACATCTTGCAACTTACCAGTTTTGGTCCGATCTGCTTTCACTGGGGAAGTTTGCCAATGGAACAGGCAGCTTTTATCGGTCAAAAAGGCAAAAAAAAACAACAACCTGATGTATGTTAGTGACGTGCTGGTGGACATAGTGGAGCATTCAGCAGCTAAAGAGCCAGATGTTTGTCTCAGGAGGTGGTGGAGTGAATACAGGACTTACCGCTGTCACTTGGCCAAAAGCACAACTCCAACTAATGTTGCTCAGTGTCAGCTGGATGTGTAAATAAACTACTGTCCACAAACACGTTAGCCATATCCACTTAAGGCAATGATATTTGACCGTTGTGTTTACTGCCCCCAAGTGGCCAAAAATCAATTAAAGCAGGTTTTGAACATCTCATGAAGTGAGACATGGGTGTTTGCATAACTGAACATGTGAGAAATGGTTCAAAGGTTAAAATGTGCTAACCGAGCCAGTAAGGATCTTACATTTACAGATGTCAAATGTTTGTGCCAATTTTCAGACATGACTGTACTTCAAGGCATCCTTTGGTATTCATTATGTCAAGATGAATTCATGGTGGACTTTTAGCCACTGTAGTTTCCCACGTGAGTCCAGTTGCAGTATGCCTCGTCTGTGCCTCAAAAATGATTTGATGTAATGACAGTGAGTGAGATCAATAGAGCAGAGTGGTAATGTTTTATCTCTTCCTTGCACTCTCCTAGGTCCTGGTGGTGCAGCAGTAGCTACCTCTCAACTGGATCCACTTACTGTCTCTGATTTATCAGCGGCCTTTGCCTCGCTCACCCCTCTCTCCATCCGTCCATCAACCCCCCAACCCCCACCCCTGTCTGTAAGTCCGTCAGCCCGTCCGTCTGTCCATGGACTGGCCGTGACCCTGGAGGGAGGGGGACTGAAACGAAGAAAGAGTGGAGTCGCAGAGGAGACATAGGAAAAGAAAGCTGGATTCATTCAGACATCACGCTTCTGAGGTGCCCCTGCTCGCGGCCCTTCATCCCCCTCAGCCTCCTCCTCCTGTTATGGAGAATTAAAGGAGCAGTGGGAGGCTAGGCCAAGATAGCAAGGAGTCAAAAATAAAAAAAACACTGCTACTTCATTGTCGTTAAATAAATTTAGAGAAGGGTTTGGGCGTATCGTTGTGACTACACATTTTAAAGTAGGTTACTGAGGCAGAACCAAGATTCTGACTGTTGAGCACATGAACACCCCTCCACCAACCAAACGAAAGTGGAACTGAGTTGAGGACAGACTACGGAGAGAAAAAGGAGGACCAAAACAGAAGAAACCCTTACTGACATGTCCACAACGGCCACGATGGGTGAAATGGCAAACAGCGCAGTGGAGTTTTATCCCAAAGGGACTCGGGGCGGCGGAGGAGGAGGAAGGGCAGATGGCAGCAATGCCGGGGGAGACTTTGGGGTCACGGTGGAGGAGCTCAGGGAGCTGATGGAGCTCAGAGGGACCGATGCCCTGCAGAAGGTCCAGGAAAACTACGGAGACACAGAGGGGCTCTGCCAGAGACTACTGTCCAACACCACTGAAGGTGAGCAGCCATGGACGTGTTGACAAATGACTGAATGGGTGAAAATGTAGATACGAGAAGGCAGGGACAAATGGATGAATGAACATCGGAGGGGTAGATGGCTAGATGGATGAATGGGTGAGAGCAAAGATGCATAAATAGATTGATGAAAGAATGGATGGATGAGTAGAAACAGGAATGGGTGAATAGATTGCTGGATGGATGGATTTGTAGAGTGGATGAATGGCGAGGCGTGAATTGGCACGCTGAGATTAGCTGAATGAAGGAGTGGATGGGGGATTACGTCAGAGTCGCACACAAACTCCTCTGCACATGTGGAGTTGCTGAAAATCAAGAATTCCTCTGTGCACCATCACCATTCAATACTGGCGTCAACACC
>NC_061517.1:29710000-29845000 GCF_022379125.1 Scophthalmus maximus
TGTCATTCAATCCAAATATAGTACACCCCTGTGGTGTAGTTAAATGATGAGTAGATGTAAATTAATAAAATTCTAATTTTTCATCAGTTTTTTTTATGTTGTTGTTGTTTATCTGCAGCACATTTCAATTTCACTTTGAATTAGTTTGGTGGAGGGCCAGATACAGTCCACAGACCGTCATTACTCCACACCGTGATTCCACCACACAGTTTACTGCCATTGGTCAGTTTGCTCTGATTTGATTTATTTGTGTAAAGATAAAACAGACATCACATCATTTCTCAGAATGTCCTGACAGCCAGTTTCCAGGCACCCATACAATCTGTAATACTTTCTACTGGACTGTCGATCGATGAAAGCCTTTCGCATACTTAAGAGAAGTTGCATGCTGCTGCAGTAGTCTGAGCCGCCACAATCGGTGCTCTCACACACAGAAACAGGAGGGCCTGCTCATCTGTGCTGCTCTCCGTGACAGTTGTTCCTGTTGATCCTGCCAGTCTTTCTTTTGTCCTTTAACTGTGGTGAAGTCTTTCGTATTGGTCAGGCTGGAATTTCACTGCATTACTTGTCATGTCACGTAAACAGGTCTTTATGTGACTATGTGGTAAATCGTTGAGTTAATGACACCCCAGAGTGGAGCCGACTCAGGGATTCTGGGATTACAGCTTCAAGCAGGGGGGAGGTCAAGCAGTAGGTGGAGGACGTTCCTGTTAGACTAATCTGCTCTGATGCAACGTCTGCCATGTCCATCACTGGTCATGGGTCTTGTAAGGGTTGAATGTTTTCTTGTGGATTTAAATCGTTCCTGGGAATATGTCTTCTTTTTTTAACATAAAATTTAACATTCAATAAATTATGTTGTACTACTAATCTTGATGGTACAACAATTACTGATTGTCATAATTTTAATGTTCTTGAACTTAAGACCTGATAAACCACAGAAATGTAATTATGGCTTGATATTTTACATTTCAACTATAAACTTTATCATAAATAACAAAAAAAAACTCAAATACAACCAAATAACTTAAAAAACAATGTTTATGTAAAATGTTAACATAAATGCACATCTTTTTTTATTGTTTATTCTCTCAAATAAAAGTTTTTATATAGGCAAACATAAAAGCCTACCCCCATATGTCTGTGCGGTATTTTATCTGCCAAATGATATATCGGTTGGGATCAAATATAAATTGGGTGTATTGGCATGGAGCCAGTTTTGAGGATCTAGTCTTTTCCTGTTTTGGTGGTTTGAGGCACAGAAGCATTGCACTTGCAGAGGGGTCTGCAACCTGTCAGGAGGAAAAAACCAAGCTCTGTCTGGAGCCAGGAAAAATATTTGATCCCTTTTAAATGCAGGTACCATTTGTCTGAATTAGCTTATCAACGTTGCTTAAAGGTCTAAAAGAGCATGTATGCATGTGTTTACCACAAAGTGGCTGATGTATGAGACTTTTTTAGGTAGGTAGGCTTTTTATGATCATTTGGTATCTCCATCTTACTAATGCAATGCTTTGGTGCATAAAAAAAACAGCTGACACTTTTTTTATTCTTTTTTGTGGATGCCATTTTTTTTATCATCATACCTGCATAGCAGCGCTGTCTGCACAATATTGTCCACGTCAGGTCTCATCTCAGGGAAGAGAGTATTTGGAGCTGGTGGCAGGTGATCTTTGTTGCCCTGTCCTTGATGGTCTGTACAGAGAGGGACATATCTGTAATTTTGCTGAAATATCTCAGTTTGATGATTATTTCATGTATTCACTACTTGTGCCCTTCCATGCCTTTCCACAGCCTTCCATGCCTTATTATCTCCTGAACTGCCACGAAACTTGCAGCAGCAGTGGAATTTGGAGATTTGATAGATTGATTAAACCTACCTCTGCTCTACTCTGATGTACGCAGCAATTCTGAAAGCGCTCTCTATTTTCCATCCACTGCCGGACACTTCCCAGTAAATTCAGCATGCTTGTATTGGAAATGACTTTCCACATTATAGTTTCTGTTGTTTGTTAACTTCTCATTACAGATCAAACATAACAGCAAGGAAGCAGTAGTGGCGATTTAAGCAAATGAAACTGACAATGCACCATTCATTTCTCTTTTTTCCTCAGATACTTTCCTTTCATTGGATTTTGAATCCATTGCTATAACTGAGAAAAACATGCACTCAATCCGCCGCTTTGATGTAGCTTATAACGTACATTAAAAAAAGCCAACATATTTTTACAACTGTGTAAGGATGAATTTAGGCCTACAACAATGAAAGCAAAATGTTAAAAAAAAGATGTTATTCATTTCTGACAAAGCTAGGGAGACACTAGAGAGGCCCCCCTCCCACAAACCCCCCCCCCCAAAAAACAAAACGTTAAGCTGTAACAGTAGAGTTGTTCTTTTTATCGTTTCATTAAAACCCTTGCTCCTCTGCACTCGGGTGCTTTTGAAGCCCCCTTGCTGAGCAGTGACTGAATTGAAGTGAATTTCTTGTCATCAAAGAAACAGAATCTATCTTGCCAGAACTTCACAGATGAAGGGATTATTTTGCTGAGTTTGTCACTGCATCTGCCATTGGTAAAAAAGGTAATGAGCCAGCGTCTGTGTAGTAAGATACTGAGTCTCAGTCACTCAGAAAGCCCGGGGTCCTGCACCACGAAGTGAGTCCAACATACCCAGGATATGTTTTTGTTATCTGGTTCGACTTAACCTAACATTGACCGTCCTGGATAACCTGTACTACGAAGCTGGATATCAACTGTCTCAGTCAACCCTGGATTTTCCTATTCGGTTACGTTAATCACAAGTGGCATGGTCAGAACCATAAATAAAGTTTTTAATATGATACGAAAAGCAACGCTGATTCAAAGCGACATGTAAAAGTCACATTCTACAAATTTAAATGAAAATAATATGAACAAACAACTACAACAGAAAGGAACCACTCAAAATATAAATATTAATACCAATATAATTTAAACAATCACAGGCATTTATCAAGTTTACTATTGAATGAATATTTTTGCCCTTTTGTCTGACGATGATCAAACTGTTATGTAGAGAAGCTGAAGTGATGTCAGACTGATCCTGCTGCTTACTATAGTGATAAACCCCGGTAAGAGATGGACCCGCTTCTGTTCTTCATTGTTTCTTCTTGTATCATATTAAAAACACTATTCATGGTTCTGACGATGTTGCTTGAAATGAACGAGTCCACCTCTTTCACGTGAACGCGTATAGGAAAACGCAGGGTTGACTGACAGTTGCAAACCTGCTTCGTAGTACAGGTTGTCCAGGATGGTCAATGTTACTGTAGGTTAAGTCAAAACAGATAACGAAAACATATCCTGGGTATGTTGAAGTCGCTTCATATTACAGACCCCTGATGCTTGTTCATTTTGGGAACTGTTGGGTTTCTTTGTTATATTGTGAGGTCTCGACCTCACTATGTAAAGTGCCTTGAAATAATGCTTGTTGTGATTTGGCGCTGTACAAATAAAATTGAATTAATTTGAATTGTATAGTGTTGAAAAGGGAAGCTTAAAGATGTCAGTCTGACTGCATATTTATCAGTTCTTGGGGTAAAGCAGCATGGGACTGGATGTGATCTGAGCTAAACAATAAAAGGCATAACTAATAGCACTGCCTGGTGTTTTTGAGCCTGTCCACAGCATGACGCAGTGACAGCAGCCTCAACACTTGCTTTTTACCTCACACTGGAGATTATTTTCAGGTTGAGTTTGCAGTGTGGAGAAGTGAACAGAGAGTGAGGCAAAAGTGTGTGATTCCTTTTTGAATGTAAGCCTTAACCTCTGTATGGAGTTAGATTAGAAAGACCCATTGAAGTCTCGCTGAAGCATTTCCATGGTAACAGAGCACTGACGGGGACTCTTTGTTCTTTACCCTGTCGGTGTTTATACACCCTGTGAATGAATGTAGTCGATACGTTGAAGTGCACTGCATCTAAAGTCTGTAGTCTCCAGTGAAACATTGAAGTGACAGATTTATTGATATCCACAGACGCTGAGCTGCAAACAAAACATCCCTTTGGTACTAATATAGCCATGTAAGAGACGAGCCAGAAAAAAAACAAGCAGAAGGAAAGAACCAATCAAAGAACAAACTCTCTGGAGACCCTGTTATGTAACAGAGTTAACTTCAGTCAGTCTTAGCACTACAATAGACGTATGTGAGGGAAGGGAGGAGGCCGATCCACACACCAGACATAATAATACACTAAAAACAGCTTAAGGGTTCCTGTCCAAAAACAAGTCAGAAAACTAGATTTAGACATTTTCAGTTTTGTGTACAGTTAACTTGACTCAACAAAAACACACTCCACATAGACTCAACCATGATTCCAAACTAACAAAACATTTTTAAAGACCTGCAGAACAGAAGTTGGGAAATGCTGTGTTTAACAGAATTCCTAGTGGTAAGTTTCCTGGAAAGAACCATTTCATTTTAAACATTATACTTTTGGTGGCTTGTAAAGACATAGCACATGCAGGGTTGAAAGCATAATATAGGAAACACATCTAAACCCAGACATACAGCAAAAACCACAAATAAATGCAGAGGGAACTGCCACACTAGCTGTGGTGAGAGCAACATACAGACAGTTCATGTGGGGTTTGAAGTCTTCCCCGCTCACAACTTGGGGTGCGGTCGAATTGTCCTTCCTATCTACTATTCCTTGACCTCAGTGGAAAACATCATGAGGTCAAGGAAAGGTGTAAAGGAGGACTCAGGACTTAGGAAAATCCGACAGTGTTGCTCAGAGAATCCGACTCGACTTTCAATACGTCATTATCCGACGGCAGATGTTATTGATGTGCGTCTTCTGTGGTGAAACTACAAATTTCCGAAGATGGTCTTCAAAAAACACAGCGGCTCAATCCAGCATTCTATAGCGTGTATTACCACCGTGTGGCATAAGATGTAAATATTATATTTTCATATTCATAATCTTCTACTTCTTCTACTTCTATTTCGGATTAAATCATTTTTCCGTTCTTGCATGGCGCGTCACATTAAATATCGCTGCCGCAAGGAATTGTGGGGCATCTATATTTCCTTTCCTTTCGCATAGGAAGGTCCAGTGTAACCTATGCTAAAGGAGATAGGAAAGGAAGCATTGAAGCACCTTTTCTACGTATGCATTCAGAGAATCCGAACAGTTCTTATCATGGCTGCTGATCAAATACTACGGGTCACTTCTAGATTTAGGAAACTTCATTAGCAAATTTGATAATTCGACTCTACCCGTGGCCTTCTTTCACTGCCCAGCTCCTTCATTCAGACCACCATTCATTCTTTAACCTCTGTCAGAACCTTTGTCTCCCCAATAAAGCTTCACTTTGTCAATTATAGCTATGTTTTTCATTTAGGTTCACACATTCAAACAAATGTACTACTCTTAGCTGCTGAATCTGATTGCAAAAAGGAGCTGACCACTTGACAAATAAAATAAAATAAAATATTTTAAAAAATGCTGTTTTTGTTCTTGTGAGGTTGTTACTTTATCACATTAATTGATGCCTTTATTTTCATACATACAATACATTTTTTTCCCCTCATACATTTATGACTGAAAGGGGGAGTAAGCGATTTTGGAGAAAACTTGTCTCTCTCAATGGGGTTTTTGATGATTTTACTGCACTGCCGGGCCACGAACCCGTAGCCTCGGGTATGGGAGACCGACGTACCTTCAGTCACTAGCACGTGTCTTGAGGTGTTGGGGAGTGATGTTTACAAACTGAACACACACTGTTGTGAGACGCGGTCCGCACCATTTTTTGTTTTCAATTTACAGAGCCCGGACTGCGCCGGAAAAAACAATTTTGTTTCCAGCTCACACACAGAACCGACAGCAGCAGCTGATGACAAAAACATTGTCAGTGACCTCAGCACCAGGCTCCACAGGGCAGGAGTGAATGTAGCACAGTCGACCTTTGAAGAAGACACTATGAGCAGGAATATTAAGGCCAGACCACGAGAGGGAAACCAAAGAGATGAAAAGGCCAAAGTGTGGAGAGAGAGGCTCTGTTGAGGTGGTGTCATGGCTGTCCCTGGAACGGGCTCACTAATCTTTGTCGATGGTGTGACTTGCAGTGTTAGTATATCAGAATGAGTTCACAAGTCTACAGAAACACTTTGTCTGACAGTTTTCAGAAAAATGAATCCAAACTTCATCGTCCAGCAAAACAATGAGCCAAAACACAGTGACAACACAACAAAGAACTTTATCAGGGGGGAAAGGTGGAAGGTTTTAGAGGGGTCAAGTCAATCACTGGACCTTAAACCTAGTGAAGCAGCATTTCCTGTTCAATAACCGATGTCAAAGACACATTATGGTTTGTGAGAATTTTGGAGGTTCAATTCATAGCCCAGAGTTATAAAGTTACAATTTTCCAGACAAAAAGTGTAACAGAACTTATGTATGAGCTCACTGTGACACTGTCACTATATCTACATTACATCATTGCCATCATGTTATTGCTAATCTTTGATGAGAAATACCCAATTTCCGCCCGTGGATCAATGATTTATGATTCTGATAATGAAGTCTGCCGATGTTTGAGGTAAAGACTAACGTGTCCTGCTCTTGTCTTACAGAAAGCCTACTGTGGCCACTGTAGTGAAAGGATATGGGGGCTGGGCAGGCAGGGCTACAAGTGTATCAACTGCAAACTGCTGGTCCATAAGCGCTGTCACAGACTCATCCCTCAGACCTGCCAAAGGCTTATGGTGAGTATTTCATGTTCATGAACCGAGCTGCAGGAAGCACAGTACTGGCTTGCCATATCCAACGCCAACACAGTCTCTCAGCATTCTGGCAAACTCTGAAATCCAGCTTACTTGTTGACGACATGTATGATGAAGATTTCATTCCTTCAGCAGGAGAGTATTACTCAAGTGGAGTACATATTCGTGACTTGCAAAGATTTTTTTAATATTAGACTGTGTTTGACACTCCATCACCTGTGTTCACTACACTCCAAGATCTCAGCAGTTAACCTAATGACTGAATGTAAACGATAAATGAGACCAATGCCTGTGATGCTTTTGGTAGAATGGATCCCAACATCTGGAGCTGCAGAGACATTACCATTACCACAAAGCTGAAAACTGTACCCCACTAATGATTCCCTTTTTTATTCCACATATTTCTTCTCTTTTCTCAAAACCTGGCGCCAAATGTATGCTACCCACAATGCAACTTGATCACAGACAGTTTGGTTGGAGATATGGGTGTGTTGAAGAGATGAGGAGCTCGCTCCTCAAACTCTACACCTCCAGATTCTTTTTTACAATTTCTGCAGTCTTCAAATTCAACCAATGCTGACTCAAGTGACATTACTCAGGGACATTTAACAGACTCCCTCTGCAGACACTAAAGGCTTTAGAAAGCTTTTTCACGTATACTCCATGAGTAACACCTTGAGATACAATTAAATGTTTAAAATGAGTACAGCTGACAATCTCTCAGTAACATTGTGACTTGAGCATCAAACTTCATTCCTTTACTCACCAATCTGTCTCCATTGGTGGAACAAACACTCACATTACTCTTTTTATTGCTATTTCTATCACTTGTTGGCTTCTCTTAAAATTTGCATGCTAACCAACTAGCCCATGCAGACTGGTTAGCCCGTCTGTTCTCTTTCTGATAGCGAGTCAATGTAGCAGAGAGCATATTCTAACCTCTTGTCTTGTAAATGCAGTAATGGCTGAAGCCTTTGGCCGGCAGCTGCTTCCAGCAAGAAAACACATCAGTGGCATTGAAAAAGGACAATAGCACGTTAAAGATGTATTCCAACATCGTATTCAGTGCCAAGATACGATTACTGATTCAGATGTCACTTCATGTGCTTACCTCACAGCAGAACGCTTCTTTTCATGAGCAGAAATGGAATCTGACTATTGAAATGTCAGGCTGACAGTTTGAAGTGATTTTCATTTAAAGATAAGATGTGATACCGCTCCTTCACACCCTTGGGGTGAAGCAGCCGGTCGCTGGAGGAGCTGCTCAGTGCAGTGACAGTGTCCTGTATGGGGTGGGAGTCGTTTTCCATCACTGAGGATAGTTTTGCTATCATTCTCCTCTCTCCCACCACCTGCAAGATGTCCAAGGGGCATCCCAGGACAGAGCTGGCCTTCTTGATCAGCTTGTCAAGGGTCTTCCTGTCAGCAGTTGAGATGCTGCAGCTCCAGCAGACCACTAGAAGATGGTCCTTAGGAGTACCCCTGCACTCCTAAGGACCTGAATCTGCTGAATCTTTTGTGAAGGGAACATTATTGTACCTCACTCTCTGTGAACAAGGAAATATTAACTCCTTTTCAACACATGCTCAGTTTGTTCTGTATTTGTGCGATCAGGTCACTATGATGACTGTGTGCTGCTCACTTTAGTTTAGGGTTTAGTTCGGTTTAGTTTAGTTTTGGACAGAAATTTTTTTTGCACTTAAATATGATCAAGCAGTTTGATCTCAGCTTTTTCCACATTGCCACTTCCTCTGCGACCCCATCTCACAGTTACTGGCAGTATACATTAAATATAAAAGTAATATGCAAGAAATGTTGTGTAGTACCCTTAGCAAATGTGCTGTAAGCTGCTGTAGTCACACAGACGTATTCATGAAAAATCAACGAGATCAATGTGTCCAAGCAAAATTCTGAAAAGTCTCTCCTTCCATTTAACTGAGAGACCAAGACATCAAGTTTAGTGGCAGCAAATCAGTATGCTCCATGTTATCAGACCATTTGACAAAATGTTGAAAAAAAAATTCAACTCTGACTAGAAAATCAATGTAGTCAATACAATACGACTGTCAGCTGCCAGCTGTGGGAATCCCCTCTCTTGATCGCAGCTACAGCTCAGTATCTTCAGTGCCACACAAGTGACTTTGTGACTCTGTTCACTAGCTGAGAGACTCACTCCAAATACACATGTTCTCGCAAACATGTTTCATCCTAAACTCTTTCAGGAGTGTAAATATTGGAGTGGATGTTTCATGGGGTATTTGGGTGAATGTTTTGATAGATATTTAGGTGGAATTCTTCACTCCTTTGTTCAGGATCCAGTCATGCCATCACAGGAGCCCCCTTCAGATGCTAAGAGTGAGGAGGTGGACCTTCCACCAGACGACACAGAGGACACAGATGGAAGTAAGACACTGAAACCATTTTCTTTCTCTCTTTTTTTTAGATGGGAGTAGAGTGCAATGGCTCCAGTTTTTGTAGTGTCTAACATTTGCTTCACTTGACTGCCTGGCTGCAAACTTTACCCACGTTAAAAAGATGACCCCTTCCAAAAGCCAGATCTAAAGGAGTCCTTATGTTTGGAAATAAATACACCAGGGGGAAGATGGGTCATTCCTTGCCAGTGTCAAAATACTTCAGACTTTGCACAGTATAAACATAACTATATGTGTTGACACAGCCACAGTAACCCCATGGCTTTGTCCAAAATCTACACATCATGTTCATTCTCAGCAGGTTCTGAGTATGTAATGTGCTCACACCAGAAAACTGACATACTCATAGCCAAGTCAGAGTTGAGATTAAGGCTGCATCCACACTACTACGTTTCAGTTTTAAAATAGCGTTTAAAAACAAAAACCATCTCAGCACACACAAGCGTTTTAGCTCCGCATCAGTATTAATCCCCATCTGTACTAACGCACCTGAAAACATGTCACATGACCATTGATGTGCATGCTGGTGTCAAAAGGAAGCAGATTATCTACTCTGCAGTTGGTTGCTCAGTAAAAGAAAATACTAAGAACGAGAAACGTCAATGATGAAAAGTAAGAGCAGGAATATCTTTTCTTGGACTGATGATGAGGTGGAACTGTTTCTGATAGTAAGTGTTTACAAGTTGTGACTGATAAGAACAGATCAGGAAGTGAATGCAGATGACAGCGTCATCGTTTCCAAATGTCTTTGTTTTTTTTGCCTGTACAGGGCAGCCACAGAGTTTGCAAACTAAGCATTTCCAAACTTCTCAGTGTTCGGTGCTCAAAAATCTCCGGAGTAGTGTGGACAGCAAGCGTAAACATAGCAGCAGTGATGCATTTTAAAATGGAATTGTAGTTTTGTGGATAGAACAGAGGTTTGAATCCTATTATGAGGAGACCGTGGGCTGATGTGGTGCACTGTTTGGGGGTCCCTGGTAGACGATACTCTGGGACCCCCTGTGGACTGACCTAGTTTGGTATTTCCTGTGGATAGACAGACCTTATTCTGTGTACTCCACCTCCCTCTACTGGCCAGAAAAAATAACAACATGTTAAATCAATAAGTGCAGATTCAGGTCTGTTACATTGTTAAATGTCTAAATGGTCATAATCCAATGACTGCATCTGTTTTTCTTTTTCAGTACCTTTTTTACCACACAACTGTACAGTGGATAAAACAGAAGATGCTGACACAGAGGTGAGAAGGGCTCTGAGTCACTACGGAACTGACTTTGTCATTCTTTCATTTATTGGTTTTAGTCAGAGTTTATAAAAAAGTCATCCTTTCTTTTGACTGCAGTCACAGGCTCATTTGAATTTAATACATGTTACATTTTTCGGAATAAGCCATGAAAAATATTTTGGATGAAATCTTTTGGAAAGCATTTTTAATTAATCATCCTTCAGCCTGAAACTCAAACATAAAAACATTCAAACTAAAACTTTAATGTTACACACTTCCTCTACCCCATCCAGGATTTCAAAGCAGTTGTGGATGGCATTGATGGCATTAAGCTGTCCCAGGGACTTGCTCTGGGGCTGGGTGACTTTGACTTGATTCGAGTGATCGGGCGTGGCAGCTACGCCAAGGTGCTGCTGGTTCGGCTAAAGAAGAACGAACAGGTGTACGCCATGAAGGTGGTGAAGAAGGAGCTGGTCCACGATGATGAGGTGAGACATTTAATACATAAGGGATGTCAAGTGCTTAATTAATTGATTAACCATCTCTGCTCTAGTGTCAGAGTGCCATTGGCCAAGATGGCTTCCCCTTTTCAATTAAATGAGGAAAACAAGGTGTCTCAACCATATACTGTATTTAAAGATGGACGATGCATCTCCACTTCCTCCCAATATGGATTACATTACATTACATTTATTTAGCTGACGCACTTGTCCAAAGCGACTTACAATAAGATATTATATCCTGGATACAGGGGCCACCCTCTTGCACTGTTTATGTCATTTGGAGAGTCTGTGTAGTAGTGATCATGGAGTGGAGGTACAGTATCGAGGTCCCATCAATGTATTCACTTGACCAATCACGAGTCAGTCTCAGCTGTCAATCATGATATTTCACCCTGTTTTTTCTAAGTATTAAATAACTAATTAAAACCCAAACTTATCAGAAGCATGACCACTTGAACTTACATCAGTGTGATAAGAACTTCCTAAAATAATAGAAGCCATCTTTGAGAAAAATGAATTATCGTTTACTTGGAGGTTTATGACGACTATACTGCAGCCAACCACCAGGGGCAATCAAGAGGATTTGCCTCCACTGTAGGGTAACTGTCATGTCGTCCATTTTTATTCACAGTCTATTGTCTCAACAACCAGAGCTTAATGGAGACACTTAATTCAAGTGGTGAATTGGTGGCTTGTCTACAACAATAGGAAAGTTGAATCAACTTCACTCTGCTCATTGGAGCATCAGCATAAACCTGAGTGATAAAGATAATGATGAAGGAATGTGAACCTTGAGAACCTAATGGCACTAAATATTCAAAAACATGTCTGGTTTATTTCAACATTCAACCATATATTTTTTTAATGATGTTTAGCCCTTTTTTTAAGATTACAATGACATCATATTCACTTAAGTGAAATCTTGAAAATAAGAGCAACTCAAATTTGGTTATTTAACCGTTTGCTCAAATTTTCTCCTCTAAATGAGTGATATGAGGTCCCAGGTCAACATTGGTGGTTTTTTTAACAACACCTGTGGCTATTCTGTCTTTTCCCCATCGTACTTGCCACAACTCCAGATAACGGGATGGCAGTGTGTTATTATTAGTGGTGTGAATGTTGACCAAATCAGAACCCTCCTCTAACAAGTTTGTTAAAGTAGAAACCTGTGTAACGGTTAAAAAGTAATCTTTGGATTGTAGTGTAGTGCAAATTGTGCACCAGCATCTGGTTAGCTTCATGATAGATTGGGGACAAGTTGCCATTACTGGATGGGTCACTCTTGTGGATAAATGGTGCCAACACACACTGGTAGCATATTTTCTACAAAATACCTATTGATTTTTATGTAAACCCACACTTAGGCAATGTCACGATACACTACCCTCCTATTTCCCAGCTTCACCATCTCTGCTCCAGTGCAGCAATTTAATCCAATTCACTCCCCACAATAACAAATCACAGCCTCTGCACACTATGTCTTTTTGCCGCCTCCAGTTTGTGCTGCAGACATCAGATGGTGTGTGTTGTGACACCAGCCAGTGTGTGTTGCACACTGTGTTGTGTGTTGTGGGGTGGTGGAGGTGATGGTACGCCTGAACCAGTTCAGGATAGATGAAAGGGAAATCAGTGGGTCAGATGTGTTTCATGGGTGTAATTCAAAAAAGCCTTTTAAATGCTTTTTTGAATTACACTTTCAGTACATGCTCTTAGACTTAGAGGATTACCCTCTTTATTTAATTGCTTTGACCTTGCAGTCCAAGTGTGAAGCAGTCCGTGATTAGCGGACTGAAAAGCAGGAGGACTCTAGGATCCCACAGGCAGGGATTGAGATCTGCTGGACTATGAAACTGGTCTGAGATCAGCAACGAAAGGAGGGATGTAATGATGTGAAGGAGAAAAGTCAGAGAGGGAGAGTGGAAAAAGAACAGGGAAATATGTATGGGGGGAAGGAAAAGCATGAGCGAGTTAAAGAGGACTTTAAAAAGTCAGAAACTTGTGGGAGCTTCTGAAAGGAATGAATAAAAAAGAAATAGGACAAGGGGTAAAGACGAAGTGGGGGTGGAAACAAAAGTGGCAGAGAGCTTATGAAGTGAAAAAAAGGCTTAGGAGGAAGCAGGAATAATTGAGTGGGTGACTCACCGGAGATGATAAAATCCTCTTTTTTTTTGCTCTGATGAATGGACAGATGAACATGACGTGAAATTCATTGCTGAAAAGTAACGTCTTAGGCTCTTATAGCAGGAAACATACAGACATACATATCATTCACGTATTATTTATGATTAATGTAAATGTAGCTGGCTGAGCGTGGGCTTTCCTTCTGTACGTGGGCTAAGAAAAATGTTATTCCCAATTGTGCATGAGAAAACTATCGCAGCACAACTCCATGTCTCTTAAAGGGTCAGTTCAAACAATTAAATTAAGCTATTTTCACATACATAGTGGTATCCAGTCATGCAGATGAGATTCGCCTCCATTGATTTGTAAGGAAGAGATGCACTCATTTGTTTCTTCTTTTATCACTCCACTTCAGTTATTGTATTGTGCAAGGACACTTGTGGAAATAATTCAAATCATGTTTTATTACTGACCAAGCATCAGCTCTGAAGGAGGGCATCAGCAAAAAAGGGTTGGGCATTTTAATAATTTGTGTCACTTGTGAAGTGGTGGCCCTGTGGAGCAGTGGTTCTTGGTTTAAATCCCGGTTCGGCCAGGGGCTTTCTATGTGGATTGTCTGCGTGGGTTTTCTCCCGGCACTCTGGTTTCCTCCCACAGTCCAAAGACATGCAGATTGGGGGTTGGTTCATTGGAGACTGTAGGTGTGAATGTGAGTTTGAACGGTAATTCACATATATTTGCTGGCAACCTGTCCAGGGGGAACTCTGACTCTCACCCAATGTCAGCTGGAATTGGCTCCAGCCCCCCTAAGACCGTGAAAGGACAAGCCGTTTAGCTAATGGATGGATTAATGGCACAAGCTTTACTGAGTGATCTGCACCTCTGCCCAGTTCAATATTACAACAAAAAGAAAAGGACAGTGTATTAATCTAGTTCAGTTCATCTAGGAACTAGTCACTGTGTGCTGTGTGTGCACTACACCCTAAAAGGGTCAAAGTTACATGAGGGAGATAAAAAGAAGAATAGCGCTGTATACTGTTGACTCTGCTGTGTTGTTGGTATATAATGCCACTAGATGGCACTATCACTCAACTCTTGTAATTCCTTTGAAAAACACTCCCCACAGTCCAATGGGCCCCATGTAGCTAGAGAAGATCATTGACCAGCAACTGTATCATCCAGCATCTGCACATTGAACTCAGGACAACACAGATCACGCCTCCACTTCCCTCATCAGCTTCTTATCTGCTTTTCTTTTCCACACATCAGACTTGTTTGAATCCAGAACAAATTTGCCCTAATAAGAAAGATTTGAGGAAATTGTTGTGCTCCACTAGTGTTTTGATTGAACATCCCATTTTTATTTATTCATGACTATATTCATGTACAGTAATTTAATAATTAATCGTCGCAGTGGTCTCATGCCGCACATCAAAGGGAAGCTTGTGAGAGCATTTCCACAGACTGAATACCAACTACGGAAGGAGCTGAGATGACCAACATGAGATGTGTTGTGACGGCTTGTTCTGCATAATTCTAAATTCCTCGAGTAGTAATTAGTTGACCAGAAGGAATTTGGTATCCTGTGCACAGTATGGTATCTCTATTGTGGTGTTATAAATTAACAATTTAATGTTGCAGCACAGCGTGGCAGGGGCGCTCAAAATTTAGACACAAACTTTGTTGTAGCTCACATAAAACATTAACTATCATCAACTAAATCACACTTTAAATCAGCATAAAACATCCTCCCCTCAGGCTGAACACTGACACCTCTACTACTGAGGAGTGAGCAATTACAACCACAGATGACTGATGATGATTAAACACCATATTAAATATATCTAATATTGTATCTGTATTTCATGTATTTTAACACTTTGTTACATCTGATTTAGATCGGAGATATAAGAATAACCTCAAATGTACTTAGGTGTGACCACATGTTGCCAAAGGCTCAAGAAGTAAGACAAGTAAATGTTCACACCCAAACCTAAACATGAACTACTCAGGTCTTATCGTTGTGGCTTTTGATGGCTTCTCTGAACTTTGACTGTCCCAATGTATATGTCCACATATTTGCATAGTGAAGTGTCAAGTGAACTGGGCTTTTGGGGACATTTGCTTTAATGTTGTCCTTCTACATTCCACATTTTCAACACATACAGTTATAAAAAAAAAGAACAGCTCTCTCTGGCATAAAAGGTTATGGTTTTCAGGACACGCTTGGCATAATCTTTTTGCACTACCATCCAAGGTCCACCCACTTCACTGGGACAGTCCAAGGCACTGAACAGTGTCGGGATAATCCTGAATGAGAGGAGACTCTCTGGACTAACTACATTTTTCCTCTGTGGTGTGATATCGCTATGTCTCTATAGTCCATTGATCAGACAAATTGATTCTTAATACATTATCTTCCCTTCATGCCAGCTCTGTCTCCGTCTGTCTCCCCCTCATCTCTCCAGGATATTGATTGGGTGCAGACAGAGAAGCATGTGTTTGAGCAGGCGTCCACCAATCCGTTCTTAGTCGGCCTCCACTCCTGCTTCCAGACAGAAAGTCGGTAAGAGCATGGCTGACGCTGTGTGAGAGCTCGCACTGCCTACAACACCTGACAGGGATTTTCAGTAACATGAAATATTACTTCCTGATGCTGGTCTAAATAATGGATACGGTTGTTTTATCTTTATCATTTTATTATCATCAACATCATCAACTGTATATCTAGCAAATGCCGGACATAACAGGTGTCGCGATATACCGATGTTAATTATACACATATGATTAAATTATGTACATAATTTAGCTCCTCTTAAATCATTTCTGTTTCTTCACACCCTGACGCAGTAACTAACTGGTTCACACGCCAACAGAGTATGTATTACTATTCTGCATTATTTGTAGTATTTTTCATGATAATATCGTCATTTTTGCCAAGATAACTGTTGTGAATATGTGCTGACGCGTAACATTATGTCATGGAACTTCTAAAATGATTGTGAAGAAAGAAGAAACAGAGCTTTCAGTCACGAGATCTCCACCACGGTGAATGTTTGAAAAAGGGAAACCTCTAAATTTAGAAAGAATTCAAATATAGAACTTTTTTTTTCACTTTTGTAAAAAGTGAAAATACACAGAAAGCTCCTCGGATATGAGATATCTCAAAAACCAAAGTTAGAACCCCCCTGTAAAAATGTGTTTTTAATATAATTTTGCTATAAATTATTATATTCATATGCTTCAGGGAAGGAGGCTCTGCTCTCTAAGAATGTCCCTGATGATCCTTTTCCTTTTATTACCTCTTGGATTTTGATTATTTTGAGCTCCTGTTTACTTCCTGGAGTGATTAACCCTCAGTTTTTAACCCACGTAAAAAAGCACAGGTGTGATGTCATTATACCTTTGAGAATCCTTTTTGTCAAACTTATGCCCTGTTGAAGGGTTCATGGCTCATGGAAGCTTGGCTTCAGTACTAAATAATTTCAGCCTTCTCTCTACATAAGATTGCCTTTGACCATCTTCAATCTGCATAGCAGTGTGTCGTGATTGCTGCGATTTCCTCCAAAGTGTGTCCAAAAATTATTGTGTAGACACAGCAAATGTGTCAAAAAACCCCTCAGTTTATCAAACTAGCTGTAGAGTGTAAACGCCGCACCGCAGAGCTGACTGAGCTCAGTGGCATCTGCATGAGACAGAAAATGTAGTTGTGGTATGCAGCATTGGCCATTTTTCTCTAAATGAAAAAAAAAATTGTGTCACCTAACTGCAACATTGGCCATTTTTCTCTAAATGAAAAAAAAAATTATGTGTCACCTAACTGCAACATTTCAATGTCATTGAAGTTCTTTGACACAGAGGCATAAGCTATACCAGTCCACAAAGACAAAAGTGGTTAGTAAGAAAATTCTGGGCTGGTTTTTGGTCTCTTTAATGGATTTTCTGGGTAAAAAGATTAACTAGTGTTAGCCTTTAACACCCTCTAGCTCTGATTCTGTTGCATTCATCAGGGAATTATGATTCAATGTGTCTATTGGTAGAATTGTAGTGTGGTGCAGAATATGCCTTCCCAAGAAGATGAATTGAAATTAGAGAGATAAGCAGACACAGCATACATCCTATTTTATATCTCTTTTTTTTAATCTGCATGTTGCCATGTATCTATATTCTTCACTTTGATTTAAAACTCCACTCACAGTATCAGCTGTATACTGATGGATTTTCCCATCATGCTCTGGTTTCCAGGTTATTTCTGGTGATTGAGTATGTGAATGGCGGGGACTTGATGTTTCATATGCAACGACAAAGGAAGCTCCCGGAAGAACATGCAAGGTAAGCATCCAGGTGTTGGAACATCTGTTTACGTACACAATGAAAAGGTCCCAGTCAAGACTTTAAGCATCTGTATTTAGATACAATACATAGTCTGTAACTGTTTTAGTTTTACATGAAAATTAAACTTTTGTCAGGATCTTAGCTCGTGTTGGAGGTGCATGTATAGTACATTTATAATTTTTAAACAGTAATTGAAGTGAAGTGATGTTTTTCCTTTGGCTACTCTCAAATGTCCACACTATTTTAAAAAGTATCAGGACCAAGTGGAGGCACTGCAGTGAGGCCTCCAGCAGAAGGCTGCATGACTACAGCATGACATACAAAAGGGTAGATTTAGAACTGGATTTCTGTTAAGTTGACATGGCATAGTCAGCTGGCTACACGGGAAACACGTCTATGCAATTTGGGCCGACTGATTGAACTTCCTCCAGATGGGTTCTTTTGTGTTTCACAATTTTATGTGAAGGGCAGAGCTGTAGATGTTGTCTTTTGGTCAGAACAAAAACCCTCAGTTTCATGAAAGCAGTTGTGGTGAAGGACAGCTGGAGTGTGTGTGCATGGCTGGAGATGCTTTTGTATTCATAGTCTTTGCATTCAGTCTGAAATGTTCCTCAACAGCACACGTCCTCACAAATGTATGTTTAATGGGGAGTTTAAAGTAGCATCGCTTTACAGACATTACAATGCAGCCAGAACCGAACTCAACACATTTTTTCCACCTCTGAAAAATATAATGAGCACCCATAATTCATTGTGCCTGTCTACTTACAGGGCACTCCAACTGCGGCTCTGATAAATGCTGGATCAAAGGCTTGGTAATTTAGAGAGGCACTGTTGGGCCCCAATTGGCCCCTGCAATCTGTATTCTGGAGACAGTTGCTGCACATATGCAAAGCAGCCTGTTAATCACTTATAATGATTGTACATATTCATGAGCAGCGCTCTTACAGAGAGCCTTGCTGCATTCCCCCGTGCAGTGGGGGGAGGCGGGCCGGTGGGCGGTGGATGGCGCTGCTGATAGGACACACCTTCTATCAGTCTGATGCCAGCAATGAAACAAGGGTGTACAATGAGGCCTGTCACAGGGAGAACGTGGGGGAGCGATGTGGGATTTGTGATTCTTCTGTCAAACATCCTCTCCACTACAGTCTCTCCCTCAGTGTTTGACAATCGTGGATTTACAGCAGGCAGACAGTGTTAATGAAGGCTTATCTCCGAGAGGCAGAAAACACACAACCTACACATGGAGAAGAAACATGCCACTGACTCACCAAAGATGCACACCAAGTGCATCTCATCACTGTTAAAGCAATAGAGTGTAAAGGCTAATGTTGACTTATAATATGTATCTATGGTGCATAAATCTACTTCACTTTAGAACTCACTGATTGGTTAGAAGTGAACAGAGGTGATGCATGTGTGTTATGTGATTCTGTAATCATCACTGTGAGTGTGAAGGTTTTTTAATTTTGTACTTATGGGTCAAAGCTCATTTCATGCTGTTGGAAATGTTACAAATATGTTATGAAGTCCAACATACATAAAATAGCCATTCTGACTTTTAGAAAACAGTTATTTGGGTTCTTAGGTCCACACAAGACTAACACAACTATTCTGTCACCATCAGACCAATTCACATGCACACACTGCATATGGGTTAATTTTCAGTTTCGATCACAGAGCAGACCTACCCAACCAATCAGAGCAAGGAAACGTGTGACGTTATGCAAACTGACTGGAATTTAAACAGAATACAGAAGGCAGCAGTTGTTTGTTCTTCTTTTGGAGAAAATGCTTTAATACTGTCTCCATAGCAGATTCAACAGACCTGTCCACATCAGCAGCAGCCATCTTAGTTGGTGATGCTTGTGCCCCATTAAGTGCACCTCTGTCAGTCATCTTATCACCAGTGTCAGAAGCAGGACAGATAAAAATCTGTGAGAGTGAATAAACATGAGCGCTCTGACTGGTGTGGTTTTCAGGCCAGACCAGTTTCCTCTGTACTGGTGGCGCTAGTGGACAGACATATCATCCTCCATATTTCTCCCTGCTTCCTCACAGATTTTATGCTGCTGAAATCTGTATTGCTCTGAACTTCCTGCATGAAAAGGGCATCATCTATCGCGATCTGAAGCTGGACAATGTTCTCTTGGACCACGAGGGACACATCAAGCTCACAGACTACGGCATGTGCAAGGTAAAAGATTGATTAGATTGATTTCCAGTAGACTGTGTGTACGAGTGGCGTAGGTTCATCAATAATGCTGGAGAAAAGTTTTGACTGAAAGTACTAACAGGGCCTCTATCCTTTTTCCACCATTCATGTTTATGCACTTATCGTACCTTATGCAACCACTGTTCCTCTACCCAGGAAGGGATCAGACCAGGTGACACCACCAGTACTTTCTGTGGAACACCCAACTACATTGCACCGGAGATCCTCAGAGGAGAGGATTACGGTGAGTACACAAGTCGCCCTGGGTTGGATCAGTTCAAACACTGATACAACCATATTTTGGGCTACCAATAGTCATTTTAAGGTTTATAAAAATAAACAATGAAAGATGGACTGAAAAGTTCATGCAACGCTGCACACATGCATGGATCTCCAATACTAACCGAAGCAGACTCAGTTTGTGATTTATACTGATGGGAGAAATCTGGAAAGCAGATGTCTTTTCACACCACATATATCTGAATGAACATATCGTCTTTGTGCTCTCAGGCTTCAGTGTGGACTGGTGGGCTCTGGGCGTGCTGATGTTTGAGATGATGGCTGGAAGGTCCCCATTTGACATCATCACCGACAATCCTGACATGAACACAGAGGAGTACCTCTTTCAAGGTGAGGCAGAAATAATGTATACACTGGGCTTTTACCTGTTAGCTGCACAGAGCAGTATGAGCTTTCATGGCACCACTGTGCAAAGAGGGGGAAGAGCATGAAATAACAACAAGAGTATCATTTTATTTTCAAAAGTTGTTAGGAATTCTCAAATGATGAGGTCACAAAAATGGCCACATAAAAAAGGTTTTTTTTTTCTTTGCTTGATGGTAGAATGAATATGCTTTTTAAATTTTGTTAGCATCTACCCGGTGGAAATAGGAAATTTCAATTACCTGTGAGTGTTCTTTAGAGGAAAGGTCAAGTTCGTTAGCAAAAGGTTTTTCAAAAGGTTTAATCATCCAGAGATCATAAATATCCTTCCAAATTTTAATGGAAATCTGGCCATGAGTCTCCAAAATACACGGTAATGTTGGATGGTGGTGCTGAAAGAACTATTTCAGGGTCACCATTTGTAGTGATCCTCGAGGGCCCTTTACCACATATCACAGCAGCCTTGCTGTTAATCCAGCACTGGACTAACAGACAGACTGATGGACCTACGCTTATGTTTTGCTATCATAAGGCCGCTCTACTAGCAGAAGGAGCCTTAACTGTCAAAGTAGCAGCTCTGTGAAGCCGTTTTCTGGGCTAACTGCTAACATCGTAAATGTTCAATTGCTGATGTTTAGCAGGTATGTTTACCCTTTATATGAGTGTTAGCATGCGAACATTTGCTAGTTAGCTCTAAACAGTACAGCTGAGGCTGATTGTGTCATTATATGGGAAAGTCATTTCATGGCAACACATCCAATAGTTGTTAGGGCTAGATATTACCATCATGGGGCTAAATAAATAGAATGTACTTTATGAATTAGAAATAAAAAAGGAGAACAAACAAACAAGCAAGCAACAACCATAATGGTATCATTGTAAATGCTGGAAGGTTTGAGTTATCTGAATAGTTAGTATCTTTTTTATTGAGAAATCTTGACAATGTTTTTTATTCTCCCTCCATTGTTGTATATGTGTCCCTGTCTCATCAGCAGGAATGTACCCAGCTCCTAACTACATTCTCTATGGTTAAAGAGATTGGAAGAGTAGAGGAACACTGGGAAATATGAATATTGAAAGCACATTGTAGGCTGTTTGGTGCCATTTAAACAAAAACATGTTAATTTAACCCTGTATGACGCATAACCGATATTCTGAGAGTGGGTAAAACAGATTCCATGTAATAGAAAAACAATTGGCTCCAGGCTGTAAAGGATTAATGTCTGTGTAAATCCAGGCTTACATGTGTATGGTATGCTTCATTAAAACGGAAGAATCTCAGAAAACTGAGCTAATTTTATTTCTCTCAAACGTTAATTCATTTTGTTTGCTCGTTGTTTTACTCTGTGACCATTTGGGTTAACTTAGTATACAATTTAGTGATTTGTCTGTTTGAAATTCAGTTGACATACGTGGTCTGTTACCCCCAGGCTAACTGACCTCTTTGCAGAAATGCATGCTGTTCTGGCTTGTCTTAAAGGATGATGGGATTGTGACAGCTGGCTGTATCTACTGGACATAAATCTTACTACCCAAAAGTTGACACTATACTGTTACAGTTTGTGTCCGTGTGTAAGAAGTTAGTGAATATTTTAGAATTTGTGTGATGATGTACTGCAGTGTGCACATGCTGTGATGCATGCCCCCCATGTTTGGAGCAGTTGCGCAATTCTCCAAGAGCTGGCAGCTGGTGGAATTTTCATTTAAACCAGGAGTGCCAAATTACCACACTGAGGCATCTGATAACACAGGCCTCTGTCTTCCATCAGTCAAATTGCAAAGTAATAATAATAATAATGATAATAAATTCCATTTATAGAGCACTTTTCATTGCTAAAAGCAATCTCAAAGTGCTACAGAGTAAAAACAAGATTAAAGAAATATAAAAAAAAATAGCTTAAAGTAACTGTTAGAGTTACAATATGGGTGTGGTGGTTTCCGCAGACCACACGGGTGATGGTCTTCTAAGGACTTTTTCTTCAGTGGGAAGTAAAGGAAAATTAAATCTGTCAACATTGCGTTCTTTGGAAACCATCCCACCCAAAGAAATTTACCTTTATCTTTGCAGAACTATCATTTGAGAATAATGTTCCAACATTACAATGAACTGGCGTTCATTGCACTCTGTGGCAAATCTTAAACTTATCAGGACCAGAGCTCGGGCCAATCAGAAGGCACTTGAAAGTGATATTGATGTGCCAACCTGAACTTGAAGTGGGTGAACTGGACCGAAGAAAACAAACTGGGGGTGTGAACACATCCTCAGAGTAGAGGAACCTCTATGATATCTTTGCTTCTATTTGCATATGTGTTTCCTAAATCCATAAGGTAGCCCTACATAGCTCAGCCCCATGCCCACCTCCCTTCCTCTCTCACACAGCTCCCCACACAGACCTCTATGACAGAAATTATTATCCATACTACAGAAGCCTTGTGTTTCGCATCATGTCTCTGCTGTGACTTTCAAAAGCATCATGTGGCACCATGACTAGCATCTGCCATTAGCACCGTCCTCATGGCAGTCTTACTGGTAGAGCACCAGGTTCCTGGATGAGTGCCTGCCAACGGAAACCAACCCTTTCACCATAGGAGCCACCCAGCCATATGTCACCTAGCGAGACTCTGTGATAGGCCCTCTTTTGGATACCAACGCTTCACATGCCAACCCCAAGAGCTTTAGACAGACAGAGAGAGACAGGCCACAAGGTTGGATTAAAACAGGCAGTTTTAATAACGGAAATATAGTGGAAACCTGTACTTTAGGATGTCCCTTAATCCAGTGTTTTTCAACCTTTTTTGAGCCAAGGTACATTTTTTTCATTGACAAAATCACGAGGCACACCACCAAACTAAAATATTAAAAAATGATACTCTGTAGCCTATATTAACAATTTAGTCATTCTTATCAAAGTGTCTTGAATATGAATCAAATAAACACAAAGAAAAAAATAATTCATCATCTTTTACATATCTTCTTTCAAACAAAAAGTGCACTTAACATGTCCACTTTAAAAATACAGCTTGAACATAAATGCTACAACAATGTGGTGTTAAAGGTAGTAGAAAACTTCAAAGTGTTTTGCAAATTCTAATTCTGTCTAAAGGCAT
Organism: Scophthalmus maximus; assembly: GCF_022379125.1. Classification (NCBI taxonomy): domain Eukaryota; kingdom Metazoa; phylum Chordata; class Actinopteri; order Pleuronectiformes; family Scophthalmidae; genus Scophthalmus; species Scophthalmus maximus. The sequence goes on from NC_061517.1 coordinate 29,733,365, forward strand.
TCTATTAGCAGGAATGCAGAAACATAGTGCTTATTCTGACAGATGCAATAATATTTGTGTAAGATTTTACTGTTCCACACTGAGAAATATGAAGAGTTGCATGTACAAAATTTCAATCACTGTATTTTACTCACTTAGTGTGAAACCTGTGCCTTTTTGGATGAACACAGAGCTGATATCCTGGCAGGAATTGAAGAAAGAACAAAGGTCTTCCTCAATGGCTCTCAGTCTCTCTCTGTTTTTAGTTTTTATGGCAGTCAGGCTTGAGAAGCTCACCTCACAGATATGTCGTGGAAAATGGGAGCAATGTCAAAATAGCTTTGTTTGCCAGAATGGGGAACTCCTTGGCAGAAGTCAACCAAAAACTGTCCAAAGGTAGATCAGCAAAGCTTAGCTTGAAACCACGATTTTGTCTCAGTTCAGTTAGTTCCTCCTGCTCCTGTAAAGTCATGTCCTTTCCAACAACTGCTGAGCTGTATGGGTCCCTAACCCAGTCAAGACTGTCCGTGGAGGCTGAAGAGAAATAAAATGACATCTTTTCCTCCAGAGTTTTCAGATGTTTACCTATTATCTCACACAGTGCAGCAGTGTAAACATGTTGCCATTTCTTGGTGAGTGGGAACATTTCAAGGTTGCCACTTTCCACCTGTTGTTGCCAGAGGTGCACCTTTGAACGGAAGCCATTTATTTTATCCGTACTTGTGAGCAGGTTTTCGTTTCGGCCTTGCATCCGTGTGTTCAGTTCATTCAGATGATGAAAAATATCCGCCAGATATGCCAGCCTTGCACACCACTCATCACTTGCAAGCAGCTTTGCGTAATCGGATCCCTCATTTGTCAGAAACACTTTAAGTTCCTCCCGCAGCTCATACACACGGGCCAGCACCTTGCCGCGCGACAACCATCGGACCTCCGTATGGAACAGCAGGGCCTTATGATCCGCTCCCATTTCCTCACACAAAACAGTCCAGAATATGCGCATTCGCGTAGAATTGTCGGTGCCAGTAACCGGAAATGGAATCAGCGGTGCGCCACCATTAAGTGTCCCTGTCGGTTTCTCAGTTGGTTGAGGTTTGCAACTTTACCACCAGGTGCCACCAGAAAATTTAAAAAATTTCACACTTGAAGGTCATTCTTGGAAAGAATGATTCTGTCATTTTCCCCAAACTTTCAACTGATCTCCAAGTCTTCATCATGCTGGTATTAACAGCACACAATATAATATATTGATTGGACTAGGTTGGAATAACATTAGGCTGCCTCCTCATGTCACCTTTTTTTTCCAGTAGTCAGTATTTATTTAGCTGTTACCAAGAAGAACAGCAGAGAGGAAGCCGTGGAGCATGATCACCTTTTTTTGCATCCTCACAGCTACATAAAACAACCTGCACCAGGAAGATTGCAAATATGATACAAACTTAATAATCCACCTCTGAGGAATTTTTTCTTTGGCTGACTGGAACAATGGTGACACAAGAACATGAAACTGAAATCAAAAATATGCACGAAATGACATGCGTAAGAGACAAAACAGGAGGAGAAAGGTGCCTATAAAAGCCTATTACCATGAACACAGTAAATACTGAAGACATCAAGAAGCCTGACGCTTGGTGTGATCGTCACAACAACTAGTCACAGTTCCTGCACAGGACACACAACGTGGCCGGCTTTTGTGTTAACGTGCCATGCTTGCTGTGCACACAATGCTACAGGGAATAAACTCCACAACCAGATACCACACCAGGTTCAACAGCTGCCTCTGCATCCTCTCTCCAGGGTCTTTTGATTTTTGATTTCAGACAGCACATGTATTTGAATAAATATGATGCGAGTGGCTGGTGCCTGCACTTCTGCTTGAAAGCGGAGCTTTTACCCAACTTCTACCACACACGTAGGAAGCAAAGCGAAGCAACAGAACCACAATCCAGTTGGGTAATGAATGACATGACCACATTCAAAGTGAATCAGCAGGGTTTCATCACAGATGAGTGTCACAACCTCTCCACTCAATAATCTGCATCACGACTGCCCTAAAGTGAGAGGACACGAGACCGACGCGACTACACTTTGGTCAGCCTGGTCCTCTCCCCTGTTTGAACAGCAGCTCTCAACAGAGAAACTCTAAGCCTTGTGCAATCGTTTTAATCGTTAATCATTTACTGAATATAAGATGATTGTTGCTGATAATTATCCATAGATGGCTAGTGTTTATAGAGAACATACTGTACCTTGTTATAAACATTTTCTGTTCTGATTCTTTTTGGCGCAGCAGGCACGTGTTACTGTGGAAGGTTAGCTTCCACTAGATTCACTATGAACTGAGGTTGAGAAAAAGGAGTATGGCCTCAGCGTGTTGCACTAATGTGTTAAGCAGCAGTGGATCCTTGAATTTAGGTTTTAAGGGAAACTGTTTTTCAGAGTGGTTTTGTTCTCGTCAGTGTGACATTGTTGAGCTGTGGGAGTCTCAAGGCTGTATGTGTATCAAGTGTGTGAAAGAGCAGAATAAGGTCCTCTCTATCTTCTCCCTCCCTTTGACACCCACACAGCAGACATGGTCACCCACAGGCAGGTTGGACTCTGAATCATCCCCTCCCTACTCACGACTGTCCTTTTCATTCTCTCTCCCCCTTTCTCTCTCTCTCTCTCTCTCTCTCTCTCTCCCACTCTCTCTCTTTTTGTTGATGTCCTTCTTCTCTTTTTGCCAACAGTTATTCTTGAGAAGCCCATTCGCATCCCAAGGTCTCTGTCAGTGAAATCTGCGGGCGTGCTCAAGGGCTTTCTTAACAAGGTGAGAGCAGTCCACTCCCCAATCAACTGCGTGTGTGTGTGTAGTTGAATTGCCATGTGTGGGATCCTTGCCAAGATCTAGGGCTGTGTTGTGGTCAGCCAGTGAAGGCCTTCAGACTGCCTGAGTGTGTGTTTATTCCTGTGTTACAATAAATTGAAACTTTAATCATACATTTATTTTCACTGTAAGAAGTACAATAAAGCACGAGAAATATAGAAAATACTTTAAAAACCACCCATTTTGGTTCACTCGATTTGTAAATTTCTAATTGACAACATCAGACTTGGAGATGACATAACACAGTTTTACCTGATTGCTGTTCCCACAAGTCACACTCATGGTGTTTATCTTTCTTTTTTATCAGAAGGATAATTCCACTTCTCCCTCTCATTAAAATGGTTAACATTAACAAAAGCTTTGAGGGGGGCAGGGTGCTCGTGTAATTTGCATAATCTATAGTATGCATAAAGCATAGGAAAAGGCATGTATGTCTTCTCACCCTTGGCTTATTAGCCTGAATATTTGCATTTGGGTTGTAGACTGTCTGTTTACCTTTTGAATAATCCATGTTACATCTGACAGATAAAACACAGCTCCCCACACCCGCTTTGCTTTTCCCCTTCAGATCTACACTCCTATACTTGACCTCTCGGCAATTCAACTGATCGTAGCGATGGAGAACTTTAATCCCTGTTCATTGTTGTCCAAAAATTATTAAAAACACATCACCAGACCTCATTGTTGCATTCAGTGACATGTTCCTTCAATTTACTTTGAATGTGTATAATAAACACATTTTTCTGTGTACATTTGTAACATAATGTGTTTATGGCTTTCAGCCCCTGTTTTCTTGTTTCCAGTGTGACATGTTAGTGTAGCCTAGATGCTGATGATGAAGGGGATTTCTGCAGTAGCCTGGTAGCTTTTTCACATGCACTTTGCCACCGCAAGTCATTGCCATAATTGTTGTGATGAAAAAAAACACTGGTCAAAGTTAAGTGGTCCGAGGGGGAGATGTACAATATGTGCACAGACACATGCTGTGCAGGATGAAACATCTGGAGTCAACAGTATTACTAATTGTCCACATGGTGATTGCTTCATTCTTTTAGGAGATGGATAACATCTGAGTATAGTTAGAGAAATACACCCCCCGGACTTTACTACTGTCCACATAAAAGCAGAACTACCCCGATATTAACCCTGAAAGGTCTGCATCTAGATGCTGAAGTTTAAAGAACGATTTGATGGGAACTACAGTTGCTTCTGTTGCATTCCTGACCAGCTGTTTTGGTTCCAACAGGATCCTAAGGAGCGGCTGGGATGCCAGGTCCAGACGGGCTTCACAGATATCAAGTCACACACATTTTTCCGCAGTATAGACTGGGACCAGGTAAGAGCTGCCTGAGGAGAGGGAGAAAAAAAATCAATCCTGCTGTGATTCATTCAGTCATTTGTGTTTGTGTTTTGTGGTCATTTCAGATTTAACTTCCAACACAAAAAATATACTCTGCAATCTTTTAAAATACACACATCTAATGACCAAAGGGGAGCAGACAGGAAAAAAAGACATGATAGACATAATAGCTCTGATATGACAACCTTTTGCAGCAAAATATGAGTCTTTGACAAAACCTCCCACTCAGCCAACACCAGTCCGCCAGCAAGAAGTAGGGGAAAAAAAGTGTTCTCCATGTTTTTTTTGTTTAGAAACAAAAATGATGAAAGCTGAATCAAAAATTGCCTTAAACTTTTTAATTGCTTTAACAGTGATTCAGTTTTGGTCAATAGATAATTATTATCTGTGAAATCACACTCTGAGAGCTTGTGAATTGTAAAACAGCCTCTCCTTCTCCCCCGTCTATGTGAACGCAGCTGTTTGTTGGAAGGAAAATAATGAATGAAAATCAGACGAGAAGCTGCAACAAAAAAAATCTGGGACAAGCAAACAAGAGCAGCTGCAAGCTGACATAGAAATGTTAGCAAAAAAATACAAATACACAATATATTATGTATAAAACGCTGCAGATACAGGTCAGGAGCTTCCGTTAATGTTCACATCAAACATCAGCATTGAGAAAAAATGTGATCTCAGTGACTTTTACTGTTACATGATTGTTGGTGAGAGACGGGCTAGTTTGAGTATTTCTCAAAAAACCGCTATACTTTGTCCCTTAATAGTGATCAATCATGGTCTGATGTTGATCTTCTTCTAATTATGGCCTCAGTTTACCATCTTTTAATGGCTACTTCCAGCAGGATAATGCTCCATGTCACAAAGTGAATGTCGTCTCAAAATGGTTTCATGGACACAGTGAGTTCAGCGAACTTCAGTGACCTCCTCAGTCTCCAGATCTTTTCCAGTAGAAAACCTTTGAGATGTGGTAGAACAGAGGATTGACAGCATGAATGTATAGCTGATAAATCTGCAGAGAAAATGTGATGCAGTTATGTCAACATGGAGCAGGATCTCAGAGGAAAGTTTCCAACATCTTGTGGAATCAATGACATGAAGAACTGAGGCTGAAACTGAAGCCTCCTGGTACTTCAGTGAACAGGTTGGTGAATCCAGCTGCTGAATGATCAGCTGCTCTGTTGAGAGCAACAATGACCAAGCCTGAAAGTGAGTGACTCTCTTCAAACAGCAGTGTAAGGTGCAGGGAAGAACTTCATTGACCAATATTTCTTTGCATTTGCTTTTCATTTGTTGCCTATTTATTCACAACCTTAACTTTAAGGGGAAAGGGGAATGGGAACAGAAGAGTAATCTTATCAGCGTGTCCATAGCACCGCTTTATTTCTGAGAAATGCCGCCAACCTCCATTTGAGGAATAGTGCATCACACACTACTGGTGGAGGTGAGTTGCCAATGGATGTAACAAGCAGTTAGTGAATGACAGCTGGATTCATTGAGGAAAGACAGTCTGGTACAAACAGGTAAGCAATGCCTTTTCTGCTAACCTCATGATAGACATAGAGCAACACATACAAAAACAACCCAGACTCAATGAAAAAAACATGTAAATGACTTACACCAGTTCACCTTCTACTGTTGCCCTTTTTTAATTTGATCATATAAACTTATTGCTTCATTGACGATGTCAGACCTGCAATGTAGAGTCCAATTGGATCCGATTGTGGTTTGTTCTTACTTGGGCGCGCAGGACTTAGTGGCGGGATAAAGGAGGACGTGCTCTTGTTCCGGTCACAAATTAAGTGGATACTTTGTGGTGATCCACAGCCAGGTGCATTTTGCATGCTGGGATACAGATGAGCAAAACCAAAGTCAGACCTGGACTAGATTAGGATAGAACCGTCTTGTGTTCACTACCTGGCTTCTGCTGCAGACACGTCTAACCCCACAGCTTTTAGTGATGTGTTGAGGCTTGTTTGAAATACCCTAAAAGAAAAGGAAAGAATGGGGTTTCCAGTTCCAGAATCTCAAGACCCATTTTATATGGATGAACTCTGAGGTAGAAAGTGATCCTCCATATATTCCACTTACATATTAACACTTGAACAGCAGTTGATCATTGGTGAGGACTGGGTGCGTGCTGCTTCCTGACAGACTCATGCTGACAGCTGATCTGGGGTTTGACTTTACAACCTGTCAGTTCATGTAGAACGAATGTCGCAACAACAGACATAAAATCAACACGGCACACCCACTTTTAATGCCAATCAGCTCTGAGCGCACTGCACAGCTGTCGCTATGTGTTCTGAGCTGCTTTTGTCGAACTGGATAGTATGTGTCTACTGTATACTTTAAGAACGACGCCAAGAATACACCCGCCTACACCCGGTACGCCCGACTGACATATCGGTTGGCCAATAATATAGACCGATATGACATAATTGTATCAGTGTTCACATTTGCCGATTTGTGCTGTTATGGGAAGCAATCAACTGGCAGCCCACTGTGACATGAACCGTTGGTTTGTGAACTGCTGTTTTGAGGCCTAGATTTTTGCATTTTGACCAGCTTCATGTTGTTTTTTCTGCAGGAGGTTGTCCAAGTCAAATGCGTTTGAACCAACAGGAACATTTGCAGGAGGCATGACATCTAGATAATTCAACGTACCAACTAATTTTTGCCCTATATTTTCCTGCTGTATTCTCACATGGGCCCACCCGGACATTTTCCAGAAATGTTACTAGGAAGCTGGCAGGACTAGTTACAGAAAATATCCAGAGCAACATTTGCGTTCTCACATACAGCCCCTCTGGAAAAGTTCAGGAAAATATCCGGACCTCAGTGCATGTCTGAAAGCAGCTGAAGACTGTGACTGGGTACCATGGGTCTCCTGGCCTTCACAGACACTAGTTCTTGGATGGAATAAAGTGTTGATCAGCTGGTCGCATTCACCAATCCAATCCTGTTTTGGTTTTCTTCTGTTCAATTACGATTTATTTTATTCATGAACTGAATTTGTGTATAGAAGGTTCCTTTAAACACTTGTCTGACCATCTTCATCTGAATGATTTTGGAATCGGTATTAGTGTGATGTACTGAAGCTCATACAAGTGAACCTCATAGACGCCATTTACACCTGGCATTAAAAAGAAATTTGCATCCTGATTGAATCTAGGTAGGTTTTTAACCTGGTGTACAATATGTGTCTGCTGTGTCCACACTGAGATCTGATTGAGATCTGTTTGCTCTCTCCAGATGACATTCTCCTATCAATTGCGTAGCCCAAAAAGACCAAAAACAACAACAGTAAAAGATATTCAAAAAAAATTAAACAATGGCAGCCATCCATGAAGCTGCTTTTTTTTGTTTTGTTTTACATTCGGTCTCGTCCTCACTTCATCCGCAGGTGTCTCGAAGAAGGTGAGGACTGAGGTGAGAACCGTTCCTGTGTTTACTGGCTAATGGTTTCTAGCTGGCCACCGCACTGGTTCTATGCGTCCTGCTTCCAAATTCAGCATCGAATCATGAGAGCAAAACCACATAGCCATATGGCTACATCTCATCCAGTCGTAAAATCAAGTAGTATGGTGATACAATGAAGTGATCATACAAAGTCGATTTATGTAATTTAGTAGGAATGAATGGGCTTGGGCCACAGACAGGCTGTAGAACTCCTAGAGTATTTAGAGATGGATGAACTGTTGTTTTTTTGTCCTTTCATTGGATTTGGTGGCAATAACAAAATAAATATTCCCAGCATTAACCTTTAAATGTAAAGTAATGATTGCTGGCCTTTTATCAGACAGTCATATTTTTATTCAGTTAGTATAATCCAATTATTGTCTATTAGTATATTATATAGTGTGTCTATTCCTCAGGCATTATTGTATTGAATATCAATATTAGAAAATATGACAGTATGAAGCTGTAATGCCAGTTTCAGTATTTTAAGTGCAAAATAAAGCTTTTATTTTCTTAAGTCTGATTATGATTTTCCCAGGTTAAAATTGCTATTGTTTCCAGTTTTACAATTTAAAAGAGCACCATTGATATGTTGCTTTATCAGATATTAGCGCAAATGCTAATTTAACATGAATTAAGGCCATTTCTCTGTCCTTATTTTTGCTTTTTCCCTCATGGGACAATTATGCGGGGTGGCAGGTAGTAGTGGTATAAAAAAAGGAGGAAAACAATTGTGAGAGTGTTAATGAGTGTTGGCACAGTGCCTGTGAAGTGCACACCAAAGGCAAACTGGGGAAAGATATCAAAGCCAAGAGAAATCCTGAGCCCAGCGACAAAGCTACCATGTAGCGCAGAGGGAAAACCAGTTGACAAAGCTGTGAGAAGTGGAGAAGCAACGCTCTCTACCCTCAAACTACAAACCTGTCTCCAGACCTGACAGGCCTGGCATGCAGTTACTGTCGTTACATATTAATATTCATCAGACAGTTCCTGGGGGTGTGCTGCGTTTTCTCTCTGAAGAGATGACACATTTGAATATCATTTACCTGTGGTCCTCTTTTATTCCCTCTCCAAATGCACACTTCTTTACTGCCAGAGAACTGTCAAGCTGCTGATCACTGAGGCGAAATTGATCATTTGGAAACCGGTAGAACTGGATCTTCGCTATTGTTATTTTTCACTTCTTTGACTCTCAGAGTCACAATTAGGCAGGAAACCAGTAATGCATGTGGGTCTTTAAGAGCAGAACGTTGTGTCAGATGACTGATTTATATTTTTGCTCTACATGCTCTGCCTCTTATGGTTGCTGGACGGTGGCTACGTCATGTCCCAGCTCTGTCCTGGCTGCCAGAGACAATCCGCTGTCATTCCAGCCAGTGTGCTGATGTTCGCCAGATGTGTGGCTGCAGGGTCTCACTCTGGTTCTTTTATCTTCTCTGCTGTCGTCACGTGTCACGTGTCACGTTTATTTTTGCTGGAGCAGCTTGTATCGATTACGAGTGAGAGAGAAATGGAGAATTCCCGTTTGAATGTCTGTAAATGCCAGTATGTGAACTTTTTCATGAATCTGGAGCACTTTGTGTATGCTTCTTTGCATATTGCCTTGTAAGTTCATGAAATATCTCCTCTATTTTTATTCTTATATTAATTTTATATTCTTGTTATAATTAATCTAAATTTTGCACATATTTTTGTCCAGTGCTGCTGCAAATCCTGAATCTCTTTTAGTGCGGCGCTGGAGTTGAACAGACATTCTGCACTAATATAAATAACAGTCGTATAAGCAGTAGCCAGGGTGAGACACTGGAAGACATGAGCCAAGTTGAAGTTGTAAACACAGTGAACAGAACAGTAACATAACTTCTAATCAACAAGCTGGTATAGTGCCGCTGTGGATTCCTCACTCTGGGTTAATGTAAGGTGACAGAAAACCCTTAACTTAACTAAAGCTCTTTTTAAGAGGGTGGCTGTGGCTCAGGAGATTAAAAAAAGGTTGTGTGTGAATGGGTGACTATGACCTGTGCTGTAAAGCTTTGAGGTGTCAATAAGACTACAAAAGCGTTATATATAAATACAGTCTATTGATCATCCAACAATGAATTCACAGAGGAATAAGTTCATATCTTCATCCACAGGAAAACACTGCAAACAGTAACCATAGTGTCAGAGGCATCAAGCATTCAACTGTTGACCTACTGTTACCTAACGTTTCTGTGTGGTTTCAGGAAAGTTGTGTGTTGTTTCAGAAAAGTTAATATCATCTACTGACCTGGAAAGGACTGTAAAGAGCAGTGAATGAACCTAGTGGCTCGTTTCTTTTTTCACCGGTCATTTGCGTTATGAGCCAGAATGGCTCTGCGCACACTAACTCTGGTTGCCTGTGAATTCTCAGCTAACCAGGATGTCACTCAGTAGAGCGCATACCTCCTCCAAGACCCAACAGTCACGTTACATTCAACCACACTGTACCAAAGTGCACACACTCAAAAATATCAGCCCCTTAAATCAATCAATTCTGTCGTTTTTGTACAGTTCCGCTGACGAACAGGCAAACCAACCAACCAACCAACCAACGAACAGTTGTGAAAACATAAGCCTCTTGACCAAGGTAGTTTCTGCCACCTACTGCCACAATGGGGATACCAAATGACAAACGACTTGAGCAACAAATCTCGACGAAAAGATGGATTACAGGCATTGGTGCTTTCAACATAAAATCTCATCTCATACGTGGCCAAGCATCATAGCAACAGAGAACGGAAATCCCTGAGCTTTCTGGCTGGTAATCTGTCTGAATGTTTTGCTTGTTTGCTTGTCAGATTGAGTAATTGTGATTCTTTCCCTGTCTGAATTCCTTGTAACGGATAGCGTTAACTAAGTTGACCCCCCCTCCCCCATAAGTGTCTCTCTCTTTAAGGCTAGCTGCGCACAGAAACATTGGCATGTTTCTCCACTGACGGCAGTGAAGTGAAGGTACTTGGCCTCTCTGATGTTAATCGCCTTGTTTGTATGGAGGTGTGCTCCTGCACTCAGACACAGAGACAAAGATACAAAGTGAGAGCTGAAGCACCACTCAGCTCAGTGAGTGTGTGACTGCTATAGCAGTGGTGCGTATGTAAGTGTGCCATGTATGGCTCTACATACCTTCTGTACACAGTCACACTAACACCTTCTTCCATTCAAGCTGGCAGTCACTTTGTCCGATCATGTCCGGAAAACACACACGTACACACACACACACACACACACACACACACACTGGAAGTGCCCCTTAGGCCAGAGGGGCACATGAAAGAGTTAAGTTAGACGCCAGGGCTATAGAGGAGAGCCATGGGTTCTCAGATCACAGCACCTGTCAGAGAGAGAGAGAGAGTGTGTGCATGCGTGCGCAGGTGCCAGACCTGTTTCTGGCCTTCAGTGCTGTTCATTACCACCACACAGAGCTTCTGCCCAACAACACATCAGAGAGACTGGGGAAAGTAGGAGGAGAGAGGAGAGGGATGTGAAAAGATAAAAGAAATGACAATGAGTAAGACAGAGACAAACAGAGAGGAGGAAGATGGAGACGGGATGTGAGGGGGTGATACTGACAGAGGAGTGAAGGTAGGCACTGAAAATCTGAAAATGAAATCAGCAAATGGAGAGAGAGAGAGTTTGGGGGAATGTGGGCCAATTTGGTGGTGAGGGACCGATAGAAAGAAAGAAAGTGAGGTGCTTTGGGTTGTTTGTTTGAAGCTGTTCTCACAAAGTGCTTTGAACCAATAACACTAATGAAGCATAGAAACTGCTGCAAAAACCAGCAGGAGAACCTGCAGCTGTGTTGAGACACACACACACAGACACACACACGCGCGCTTCATTCAGCCTTTCAAAATAACTCAACATTACAGACATGATTCATTTGAGCATCTTCTAATCTGCCACCTCTGAGGTGAAGGCTTGGATTGGGGATTAGACAATTTAAACCACAGGTGATAGGGAGTATAACTATATGTGAAAAAAATGCTTTATTAAGTCTTCAGTGTCTGCAGAGGGAGCTGTGTGAAGTCTGACAAATGTCCTTGAGTGAAGTCACGTGAGTCAGAGTTGGTTGGGTCTGAAGGCTATAAATTGAAGAAATGTGCTGGTTTGGAGCTGGAGGGTAGTGAGACCTCTGTAGCCTGCTCCTCATTTCTCTCTCTGCTGCAGGCTTTCAGGCTACATTCACTGTTACTAACATAACACATCTGGATCTCTGACTCAGCTGTCAGGTTGCATGGTAGGTAATTAATACGGTTTAAACAAAGAACAACATGTGGAATTAAAAAAGCCAATCGCACCTAACACTGGGCCTTGACTGTGAAAAAACACTCACAAAAAAAATAATGGTTTGTGTGTTTGCAGTGTGACTGGCATCATTATTATTGTCATGATTATTAGTGTTGTTGTTGTTGTTGTCATAGGAACTAAAATATATAGATCTTAAGTAGCACACACACTATCAGACAACACCTGGATCCACCATCGAAAATGGTTCATTTATGTGAAGCCTCCTCTCAGGCTTTTCTAACTACTACTTCTGGAGTAATTCAATCCTACATGGAGGAAGCCTCACAGAGAGCAAACCCGGGTACCTGTGGTCTTCCTGTGCCCATCTGACTTCATTGTGTTCGCAGAAAATGTCCTCAGTCCACATTTTAACAGGCCGAGGGACCGATGTGAAACCATGGAAACAAACAGACGAAAACTCTCCTGGCTGAATCACTCGGGCACAATTACTCTGCGGCCTCAACCCTTTCCACTCTGTTGTTTTTCTCTCCCGCTCTCAGTCCTGTCTTCATTGCTGCTATGAAATATTGCAACTAAGTGCACATATCTCTTACTGTAGCAAATGGCCGTAAGGAGAAGAGCCATGATGTCACACTGTTTGTTATGAGATCACTTTTAATTCTGCAATTTCCCCATAAAGAACCCATCCAGTCACGTTTGAGAGTATATAAAATAATCTGCTATGCCTAATATTTTGTAACATTGTTTACCCCCCAAAAAACTCTGAAATGGGGTTGGAAAGCATCCACTCTCCCTCCCTCATTGAGGAATTCTGAGACAAATATTCATGATATGTAAATAACACATGCCCCCCACAGCTGCTTGCGCAAGGTTGACCTGTGGAAGAATGTGCCCAGCAAGATGACTACTGGCAACATCGGCGAGATTCAGCCATAAAACTTTCACAAACTGCTAATACTAACACTTACTGTCTGCTGACACACCTTCTGTCCTCTCATGGATGCGCTGCCTCTGCTGCACTGGAAGTTTCTGGTTTCTATACATTTGCATATTCAACAGTGATTGGTTTTCTGTATTTCTGTGGACTTAATATAGCTCGCCAGGATTTGTTTGTATTTCAAATTTCAGAGAAGTGCACAGAAATCTCCTACTCTAGGAGAGGAATGTGAAAACACCTCTATAGTGACAACAGTTGCTCAGATACAAGTCCCTATAGTCAATGTCAGACATAAAGAGGACAGACACAGAAGAAAAACACTTTTTGAGTGGAGGGGGACTATAACTTTCATAAACTGCTAATACTAACACTTACTGTCTGCTGACACACCTTCCGTCCTCTCATGGATGCGCTGCCTCTGCTGCACTGGAAGTTTCTGGTTTCTTACATTTGCATATTCAACAGTGGTTTCTGTATTTCTGTGGACTTAATCTAGCTTGAAAAGAAAAACACTTTTTGAGTTGAGGGGGACTATAACTGATTGTAGCTTTCATTGCTTTTGATTTTTTTGTAATTGTCTTTATTCTTATTCCCTCGACCAAGGAGGTTATGTTTTCATCCCTCGGTTTGGTTGGTTGGTTTATTGTCAGCAGGGTTACGCAAGAACTACTGAACAGATTTCAATGAAACTTGGTGGAAGGATGGGACATGGGCCAAGAAAGAACCCAGTACATTTTAGGCAAGGATCTTTAGGCAAGGGGCAGTTCCAGGAATTTTGTATCTTTTTCTTTAACATTGTTTTTTTTCCCCATTGTCACTAATTTACCAGGACATAATTCATGGATCTTAATTATAAAAAGAAACCAGGCATATTTAGGGGACTGATATCTGTGAGTGTGTGCAATTTGGTGCTGCTTGATTGAATTAAGGGCAACTGTTGGTAGAGAAATGCACATCAATGAGTGTCATTCTAGATTTTCTCATTGTCAATTCCTACACTTTAACTTTTTTTTTATCATTCCTATTTTTACCTTGTTTGAATTTAAATATATCCTTTTATTCTTTATTTTTACTGCTTACTGTTTAATTGTGTGTCTGAACCACAGCGACATAAAAACTGAGGGTTTTCTACCTTTTCCCAGATTTAAAACTAAATAATGCATGACCATTTGTCAAGCATCAAATAAAACATTTGACTTTGACTCAGTGTTCATTTAAAAAATGAACATCCTTCAGAACTTTCTGACATTGTTTAATTTTTAAAAATGCACAGTAATTTCCTGTTTTGGTGTGTCACAGGTGATCCCTGTAGTTTGAACAAAATTACTCAAATAATAGGAAACTTCACATTTGTCATCGTCTATTTACAGAGGCAGATGCTCTTACATACTATTCCATCACCCAACGGAAGAGGAAGAATCAAATAAGAAGACACAACAGTCCTCATTACTTTTTTTTTTTGATGAAGCTAAGTTGGAAATGTGGGATAGAAGGTTTTGCTAAAAGAAAATAAGCAGTGTTGCTACTTGAATGCTGCTTCATTTCCTTTATGTGATTAGTGCTCATTCACTTTTGTGCAGTGTGTACGTTTCCAAACAGAAAGTCAGGTCCCTGTACTTGTGGAAACGTTTACAGAATTTGAAGCGCATGATGTGCTTGTCGACCATTTGGTCTCTGCTCTCCATAAGTGAGCAAAACCAGTTGTTGTACATAAAATATTTTTTATGTGTTTGTTTTTCCTCAGCTGGAGAAGAAAGAGGTGACGCCGCCCTTCAAACCTCAAATCTCTGACGACTACGGCCTCGAAAACTTTGACACGCAGTTTACTAATGAACCAGTGCAGCTAACACCAGATGATGAGTAAGTAACTGCTCCTGCCAGTCGCATCACTGACATCGTTAAACCCAGCCCTCTGTGAATGATTTAGGGAACTCATCACATGTCTATGAGGCATGTTTATCCACATCAATGAATATTCTATCATGACAATAATTATTCCCTGAGTCAAGCTGATTTCTGGTCCTTTAAAGCTTAATTGGAATTTGAATTCTTCCCTCTTGATGTCATGAAATATAATACAGTAACACTGCAGAAATGTGCATATTTTCCCTTTTAAAAAGAGGATCAAATAATTTTTGAGCATCTCAGCTTGTGTTTCCAAGCGAATGTTTCGAAAGGCATCAGCTGCTTTAAAACCGAGAGCCTGTGTTGCCACAAAACCCTCAGTCCATTTCATTGGTGTGCATCATTTTATATATCCTAAACATGCATATACTGTATGTCAATCAATCAGGAGAGAAACAAATAAAGTAAATCAAAATAAAATAAAATTTTACGTGAACAAACAGTCTTTGGCATTTAGACACCTGGATATCCAGAGTTGAGGGGATAGGGAATGGAGGTGGTTCACAGATGATCTCAGTACTGAAATGATAGCTGAACAACAGGAGAGAGAAAGAGAGAACAGACAGCTCAAAGAGTTTGGCTCAAGGCGAGTGTGGCAGGTTGTGAAAGAGAATGCGTTGCTGGAGCTGAAAGATAGCAGGAACTGTGCTTGTGAATAAAGAGGCATTTTTCCTGACTGATCAGTTGGTGCCAAAAGTTTACACCAACTGGAAAAATAATCAGGGGTCCGCTCACTGCAAAACAATGGATAAAGAAATAGGTGCTTAGTGATTTGTTTCTGCTCATATCCTAGCTTTCTTTATTGCTGTTAAGATTCAGGTAATGACTCCATGATCCAGCATGAACCAGGCAGCAGAGACAAGCAGTTTTAAAGTATGTATTGTAAGTATGTACTGTTCATATTGTATGTGAACAGGCTGATTGAGATTCCAAATGGTACAGTCTGGACCCGAATGGCCCGGTCAGATATTTTTCAATATGGGTATCGGGGCAATACTGGCCAAAATGACTGGATCGGATATCGGAATAAATAAGAAGTAAAAACCCATCCGATACATCACATTAAACATACCAAATAAATGCCTATTTACTAATCTACTAAGCCTTGAACGACATTCCAGCATCATATTTTTATGTTAATTTATTATTATTTAAATAACAGTTTACAGTTCAATTTGTTTTTTGCTTGTTTGAATGGTGCTGACCATAAAACATTCTGCCAAAAGTTCTGTGAGAAATAAAAGAGCGGTATTCCTGGCTATGTATGTCTCCCTTTAGGGGAGTTGATTATTTGTTTCACAGTTGAGTATGAGGTTTTAGATGGCTAGATTAAACAAAGTGCATCCTGAACAATGCATTATTAATATTTCATTGGGAAATTAATATTTTAAAGAGTGGGGAAAAGATTGTATCAGATTAGTATTGGATCTGTATCAGCAGATACTCAAGGTTGCAGGATCGGTATCGGATTGGACACAAAAAAATGGTATCGTCCCATCCCTAGTACAGACAGACGATGGAGCAAACAGGACGGGTAATAATAGAGTACCTAACTTCAAAGGCAGAAAACAGAGAAGTGGCCACAGCGTGTCAGATGATGTCTGTTGGATGAACCGGTGCTTATGTAGCTTCTGCCTCAGGATGTCAAGTTGATTGGAGAATGTGGCTCTGGTGTGTAGATGAGTGGGACGGAACAGGAACCAGAGAGCCTACCACATAAGCTCTGCCCCAATTCAGGGGCCACACCCCTCAGAGGACTCACTCCACTCGGTCTGCAAAGGCCAAGTCTTCGCGAAGGCCTTCCTCAAACGAGATGGTCTGATCATCAGAGTATTTTGAATTCACCTCACCAGCTTTTCCATCCCTATATTTACTTTGAGCTGCTCAGCCCACCGGGACGTCACCCATTGCTTTGTGAACTGCCGTTTCGAAGCCTCGAGTAGCATTTAGACCAGCACCATCTAGGTGTTTTGAAACCAGAAGTAACCATATCTGGAGGGGCGGGGGGTGGGTCTGACTGAGCGCTCGTCCACTGCATGTCCTCCTACACCAGCTGTCAGTCACGCTGTATCCACCTTCCAGTGCTTAACATCTATTTTACTTAAAATAGGACAATAATGTCCAAAATGAACATCATGCTTTATTGAAGAAGACTTGAAACTAGAGATTGAAGCATAAACTCCTCAGGAAAATGGAGAAGTACGACTGCTTGCATGGCCAGCTCGTTATGAATTCTGGCATAGGTCGCCCAAACGGATGCGTTTCTCGGACGCGTTAGAAGGAGCTTTGCCATGAATTTGGACACGGCTACTGACACAGACACAGAACACATGTGGACAAACAACACACAAGAGGGGAAAGCCAGGGCATGATGTAATAAAAATCTTCTCTTTTGAACTGTGCCACATCAGTTAATAAAATAAAGCATCACACCGCAGCCACTTCACTTAGCTGTGCTGTGGCCAACAATACATTACTGTGATTGTATTTGGCAAGTGTCAAATGTATATAGCTAGAAAAAACAGCACATGTAGGTCCTGTTGTGGTCAAACAACCAGTGGGTAATATGCCATCCTCCCAGAGGACCTCTGCATCTAATAAAGAAAAAACACATCCCCAGCCACCATCCCCCGGGTTCCCAACAGGGACGTCTTTATCCACCAGGGACATTGTTTTGATTAATGCAAACATGTAGCCTTGAGGATCTGACAGGAGCCCTTTTCTAAGATTTAACTTTGGAGGGAAAATGGCTGAAGAGATCTGGCACAACAACAGACACAGGGTAGGCTCTGCTGCTGTCTGCTGATGCTGCACGAAAACACAAGCGCAGCCTGTTTTCTTTTGTGCCGTTACACAAAATGGATACCATAAGGCTTTGGCAGGCCCCGCCAATAGATATTACCAGGCTTACCAGACAATATTTTCATTAAGATCCATGCTGGATCTATTTTTCAGGCTCCAACATTTATGTTTTTCCTGCAAATTTTTTATTGGACTGAATTTAGCCAGCCATTTCTCTGTGCTGGATCACACTGTGGAGCTGAAAATTTAAATACACCACGCACCTTACCGCGTTATAAGAATCTGGATCCTTATTAGCGTTTAGCGGCATTAAAAAGGATTGTAATCTCAAACAGTGCCAATCGCTTTCTATAATGTCCTACATGTGGAAAAATATGCAATGGGAATGTACTGGGACTTTGTCATGCCAAAGCATTTCATGGGTGGAAGGGAGAGGACGCTAACTGCTGTTCTCATTTGTGCAAGCTATCCTCGGTTGAAAGATTGTGGGTTCAGGTCTTTCCTTCTGCAGGGATCAATCGACAGAGCGTTCCGTCTCGACGGCTGTTGTCTCGGTACCGGTGCTGTTTGAGTTTCCAAACGCGCACAAGGAAGAGGGGAAAACAAAGGCGGATTCCGGTTCGTCCAGCGTAGTCGGGAATCCTGGGGCCTGGTTCAGTTCCGTGCACGGTCACTTCTTCTGGTTTCTAGAGTAATCGCCGTGGTGGACAAAGTCTACGTTAGAAGTGGTTACCTACTTTGTAGGACAGAGGAACCCACCTGATGAAAGCGGGTTTCTTTCCCGGAGAGTGATGAGCGGTGGGCATCGCATTGTTTTATAGAGTCTGTGACATCACGAGACCCCTCACGGTGCCATGCGGGTCTCTGCCAATGAGGGATGCGAGTTGGGCTGTGTCCAAATCACGCCCCCAGGTGGGAGACGCTGTGTTGCCGCAGGTCGCTGCGGGGGTCCAGGGGTCATCGCGCAGACTATATGCAGGGCTATTTTTTTCTGTCATGTTGTGCATTTTCTCTGCAGCAAATGATGAGCGTAACCTCGAGCTGCTTTAATGCGGAACCACATGTTAATGCGTCAAGTTATTTCTCTCTGTCCACACAACACAGAGAGCGTCCTCTCAAACTACTTCCTGTTTCTGACCTGTCAATATAGTGTCCTGCAATACCTAGTGATTACAAGACATCAAGTTGTATAGTATAGTAACGGTAGAGCGATCATACGTCTTTGAAAATCGAGTAGTGTGTCCGAGGCATTAAACTCCTTCCTTGTCCGTATCCATCTTTAGCCAGGATGGCTAATGGCTAACAGTTTTGCGGCACACAACATCAAAAAATGAGTCAATGACGTTACATTTTTTATATTGGCAGCACTACTTAGTATTTCTCCTCACCCTTTGCCTTCATACTTTGCAGAGTTGTGACTAAACGAACACTACAATGCAACTTAGTTCTAAACTTAAAATGTAAGAGAATAATCTTTGTGTTAGCCCAATAAATCGCTCCGTTGTCAGGCATGTCAATTCAACTATTCCACATTTGAAGCGTGGCTTCCATCAACACGGCTCTCTGTTGTACTCAATCACTTTATCTTTGTCTACAACAACTGCAGATTCCTGAAGTGTGAGCTGGAACTGGACAGACACAGGATTTACACAGTTGCGTGTTTATGTCGTAAACCATGATTTTGGCAAATATTAACCTCCATTTAGAGCAGCCTCCAGAGCCCGATGGGTTTCAGAAAGGTAAAACCTAAATATTAGACAGGAGAACAGAACACAGGGGCAACACAAACGGACTCTTTTCTACAAATACCTGATCTGAGTTTTATCTTGTTTATCGCCATATACTACACCCATCATGAACAATATTTACCATTCTCTGACAAACCGCGATACCTGCCTTGTTAATCTCAGCTATTAAACCATTTATATGAAGTGCAGACAGTGTCGGGGAGAGCACGTCCCCTTTAGTTAACACTACAAGGCTTTGGAAACCAACCTGTTCTACCATCACTAACCTGCACACATGCAACTGGGGAGCTCAGCTTCATAGCCTTTCCCATCAACACTTCATTTAAGTAGTTCAAAGCTAAGAAGATCATGGTTTACAAAATGTAATGGCTTCTGCAAATCTATAAAGCAACAAAAGCTAGATTTCCCTTTCTGCATTCTTGCGCAAATGCTTGTGAACAGACACTGTATATGATCAATACAAGTTCTAATCTCCCTCTCTCTCTCTGATCTCTGTCCTGTCTCTTGATAGTGTTTGTAGTCTCCACACAATGAGTTGTTCATTTTTTTTCCCCTGTAAGAGTTCACTGTTGCACTTTATTGTGCATGAAAGGACTTTGCCTTACCTCTGCACACCTGGATGATAGTAAAGTAGGAGGTTGAGTGTTTCAGAGAGGTACAAGAAAACAAGAACAAGCCCCCACCATGTTTTTTGATAGAGAAGTTGTTTCAGACACTGTTATAGGATCTGATACGCGCTTAGTTGAACCCTAATGAAGCCTGAAGGAACAGACAGCATGCAGCACACAAGGTATCGCTGCTGTGAGGTTTTGGGTCTTGCGGTAAAAAAATGGAGAACAATGGATCGTGTCGGGGCAAAGAGAGTTTTCTTTTCACAATCTCGTGACGTCATTTCATCCATATATGTCGCTTGACTTGATATTAAGTAGAATTTGGATTCTCTCCAAAATAAAATGCCACATTTAGGCAGTCAGTGGTATAATCACCCACCAGTACTCCGCTAGCTGGGTGGAGACCGACAGAGGCGCCATCCCAGTTTTCCCTGCTTGTGTGGGGAACTTGCAAACATGTACAGCATAAATACACCATTGTGAAATGGCAGAGCATGGAGCGACGAGAGCTCCTGCTGTTAATTGGAGCCTTATTAAATGCCCATCGTGCTCTGCACCCATGGCAGATGTCGTTGGGTAGTTACAGGGCTCTCCCTCCGTTTGAAGGTGCTGTGCACCTCTGCTGCTCAGTAGACACTGATCTTCAAACCAGGCTCGGAGTGGGGGAGCCTCACAGCTCATTAGGGTTCTGCAATGAGACGGCTCTGAAGCCCATTCCAGCTCATTTGTGACAGGGTTTGTCAACGGGAGTCCCTGACAGACTTTTGGAGAGGCAATTGTGGAAGAGGTTGGTTTGTGCAGTGAGGGGAGAAGGGGGGTGAGTGGGAGAACGGGGTGGAGAGCACACTGCCAGTTCAGTAGTGGAGATATCAACCTGGCATCAAACACCACGGCACATCAAAAGAAGACGCACGCCTCCTCCCTTCGTCTCGCACTTTATCTCCCCATCCCTTTCTTTTCCCTCTGTTACCAGGGAGAGGGGCTGACGTCGCCCACTCCCGCTAGGAGGGGGTGATGCAAAAAGCTCTCCAGTCTCCCCTCTCTCCCACTCGTGATGGGCTTGGCACGAGAAGAAAGAGAAGTGAGAGTTGTGTAGGCTGAGAGAAGGGTAAACCCTCCATGTTCGAGATTTACATTGCGACATTAAAAGCCAGGATTGCTGGGGGCCCTTGCCAGCATGGTGATGGGAGGGGGAGAGAGGATTTAGTTTTTCAGTGCCAGCTCCCTGTCTTAGAAAATGGCAGCCTCCGCCAGGGCCGAGGCAAGCATACTTCTGTCTTCTCTAAACTTGGTCTTTGTTTGTGGTGGATGTTTCAGGGACTTGAAATATGATGGCCGGGATCACAACACTGCTCCAGTCTGTCTGGTGAACCTGTAGCTCATCCTAGCATGAGAGGTGCTGTAATTTGGGCAGTTAATCAATTCATTAACTTATTGATTTGTTCTTTCCCTTCTTTTTTTCCCTCCAACAAATAACAGTTTTCAGTTCAGAAAAAGTTTTAGCTGTAAAACACTCTACTCCCCTAAAGAGGAGGGCTTTTAGTTTGAAAAGTTTGGGGCTGCGTTTTAGTCTGGACAAGCAGAAACGGAGCCTTTGGGAAAGATGACACTGTCGCCCACATTCTCTTCCTTGTTGATTCTTATCAGTCACAACTTGACCACCAGCGGTGGTTGCAACACTCACTGTTAGTAACCGCTCCATGATTCTTCTCAAGAAATGAAATCCCTGCTCTTACTTTTCACCATTGCTGTTTCTTGTTCGTAGTATTTTCTGTAACCAAGCAACCAACTGTAAATACCCAAGTGTCTGATTTCTCAGAGCTAAAACCATTGTTTTTTTCGTTTTAAAATGCAGTTTTAAATTTGTACAGATGTAGCCTTCAATCAAACATATCGGTCAGGTGTAAAATCTTGGACATTTTAAGTATTTTGATGCAGATTTCCATCTTTTTTGTGTACAGCTACCACAGTTATAGATATTAATAGTGGGATTAGCAGTGTTGCCAGATTGGACAGTTTTCTGCTCAGTTGGGTGACTTTTTTAAAATTGTGAGGGTAAAAGTGGATTTTGATGGGTTGATATAAGTTTGGCCACTTCTTCTACCATTAACGTCTTTACACACCGTGTTCTTTTGCATGTGAATTTCTTTTCGAACCGTTTTTTTCACAGGGTACTTTCACACAGAAGGTTAATATTACGTGGCGAAAAAGCAAAGAAGGAGGAGGATTTCTCTGGGCTTAAAAGGCATCAACCAATCACTGCACACTGTAGTAGTTCAGGCTATACAACAACCTCATTACCTCAGACGGGCAGATCTACCTTAGACATGGCTCTAGCTTCTCCAGCAGGATTTCAAACTGCTCCATCAACATTGTAACATGGGAAATCTCTTCTCTTGATGACACTGAATCCATAATTTTTTTTCTGAAGAATGAGCTGCCATGAATTTATTCCAAACTATTATTGAAAAAGTGTTGCAACTGTCACATGTCTGCATTACTGATGGTATGAATAGCATCTAGAGGAAGATTTGTATGCCTGACCCAAACCATTATGATCCACTTGAAAGATGTCGGTTCCAGGCGTTTTATTGTTGTTTCTGTTTGTCTTTTTTAGTGAACTATGCACTGCATTAGACTCAACGATACTGAATGCAACAGGCTGTTCATCAACAACAGAGCAACGTTTTACTACTCAGGAGCTACAGTGTGTGATTCCACAGTAATGATCTTCGCCAAGGAGGTTATGTTTTTGCCACTTTCCGTTGGTTGGTTTATTTATTTGCTTATTGTTTGTCAGCAGGATTACGCAAAAACGACTCAATAGATTTCCACAAAACTTGTTGGAAGGATGGGACATGGAGAACCCATTCGATTTTGGCGTGCAGTTTCTTTAAACTTGCAAGACACTTGTGAAACACTTTCACAGAATTCCCAGGGAATTATTCATACATGTTGATGACAAAAAATTAGGCCTATTTAGGGGACTGATATCTGTGAGTGTGTGCAATTTGGTGTGGATCCACATATCCGTATATAAAAATGAATATAGTCACCGGGTCTGGTAAATAAACCCAATGCTGAAGTGCCTAAAACCCTGTATTCTCTGGAGTCACCAGCAGAGGGCGACTCACTTGTTGCAAAAAGAAGTCAGTTTCTATAGAAGTCTATGAGAAAACGACTCTAATTCTAACTTGAATTTATGTTCGTTTTGTAACTACAGTCTCATGTAGAGGAAAATAGATGATAAAGCACTGTAGTATGGATACAGAGTGATTGACAGCTGGTCCGTCCAATCAGTGCATGGTTGCTGGTGTAGGTGGGTGTGCAGTAGACGAGCTCTCAGTCAGACCCACCCCCAATTCTACGTAAGGTTGCAAAAGAAAAACATGGCGCTGGTCAAAATTGTTAAGTTGAGGCTTCAAACGGCAGTTCACAAACTGACGGGTCAGGGTGGGTTGACACTCTACTGACGGAAATTAAATAGTTAATTTGTCCATATATTCATCTTTAACAATTAGATTCATTCGCTGATGTTCATTTTTATGTTCTCATTTTTGTCATAAATATTGGGCTGGCCATCCCTTTATTGTTGTCAGTAAACCGACTGAATGTGTATGAATGTGACAAAATGTGTGGTAAATAGCAGCATTGTATGAATGTGTGTGAATGGGTGAATGTGACTTTCCTGTAAAGAGCTTTGGGTGGTATATATGACTAGAAAAGCGCTATATAAATACAGTCCATTTACATTACATACACAGTGTTCGATGTAAGGAACCCCGCCTAGCTAAAGTGTGAAGTATTTAGTTTAATACTGGTGCAAAATGTTTGCTGTTCTCAAAAACGAGTTGGAACGCTCTTTATGTTTCCTCATGCTTGTTCAGTGTCTGCCACTTCCCTCCCTCCTCCTCTGTCCTTCCCTCACCAGCCCTCTTCATTCTGCATCTGGTAATGCTTTCAAGTCCTCCAAGCCTGGGAGAAAAAGTTTTATGTTGGTCGAACACACTGTTTGTTTTGGTCAACTCCCAAACCTTCTCCCCTCTCTTTTATGTGTCCCTCCCTGTTCTCTTTCTTTCTGCCTCTCTGTTCTCCAGTCCCAAACTCCAACATAGTAACACAATGTTTTCTTAATGTAAGTGTTATGTTGGTGGTTGACATCTTCATACAGTGAGAGTACCTCAGATCAGTTAGAGCAGAAATGTTTGCTTCATCAGTATGCTCGTCGGCAAACTGAAAGAAAGACGGTGTTGCATTTCATCCACTTGTCCTGGTGCTCTATGTGGGTGGGATCTGCAACCTGTGTGACACAGCTGGTGGCCCCTAAAGTGAGACCCCCACCCACCTGGTACAGCAGTGGGACATCCAGTGAGCGCACCTATTGTTTTAACTTCAAAGCTCCCTGCTCAGTGTCTGCAGGGAGAAAGCCTCGCGGCCTTTCCCAGCGAGAGTCCTCCTCTTTGGGTTTCAGTTCTTTAGCTCACCACCACACACACACACACACACACACACACACACACACACACACACACAGAGCGAGAGAGAAAGAGAGAGGGACGAGTAAACTCCCTGTTGCTATAGGAGAAGGAGCCAGGAGTGTTGCTAAGGCGGTACATTTATTTTTACCCTGCCTATCCGACTCCACTAGTTATGGGGTTCTGCTCCATTTACCTGTGATTATGTCTTTGTTAAATGAAGCAGCAGAGTCAGGAAACAAATAGCAGTTTGAATTCCGTCAGGAACTAGTCTGCTCCATGTTTCCTCTGTCTCCTGTGACATCATGTACTGAGATATTTATACTTTTAAGGATAAATACATGAGTACTGACATGGAAACATCAACTCATGGAGCTTTTTCTTTTATGTATAAAACTTGTGAGAGATATTTCAAATTATGTAATTTAAAAAGTTGTGTATGTAGCGGTGGTTTTTTAGGTAGGGCTTTGCCACATTCAACCAATTTCATCTGTATGACTGTATGTCAAAATCACACATTACTACTTTCAGGTAAAAAATTTAACACTTATGATATATAATATGATATAATATGGTATAATATACAATATAATGTAATATGATATGATATAATACATGATACAATGTAATATTATGAAATACTATGTAAAATATGTTTAAAATATAATATGATATTATACCTTATATATGATAATGCATGATGCAATGTAATAAAACATAATAAATACATATATAAAATATGATTAAAATGTAATATAAAATGATTTAATACATAATATAATATAATACATAATTTGATGTAATATAATACAATAAGATGAAAAAAATTAATTTAATATGTTTTAATACATAGTATAATGATAGAAAATATGAATTTATATAGATGTCCTTATGGACCTTGTTTTGGTGGGGAAACCAGTAGGGGGGTTAACACTTGACTGGACATAAGGAGTAAAGTTCTCTGAGGTGAAGAGGTGAAGGGTCTTTTACTGCAAAACCCTCTCACCTTCCTCAAAGACACCACCTAGTGACCAAACATTAGTACTGCAGTACATCACACTGCCCGCTCGGGGCGATAAAACAATCGCCCTTTTCACTTTAGATTGGAGGACGCGGATTGGCCACATTGCCTGTCACACGTTCATATCTTGAATAGGTAAATGGCTTCACTGCTTCACTGACCCGACTCCTGTGGGCGATTTTTCCATTTGTACGGATGTATTTGTATCGTGAAAACCAAGCTACAGACGCAGCAGAGTTCTGAAGCCAAAGCACTAATGTCTTACGTTGCTGTTGTCATCTAAAAAAAACCTATTACAACTTCAATCACACATGACCACGTCTCATTGCTGACAACACCCACATCTGCTGCCTGGTTGGGTCTTTTCTGTCACGACTAGAGCCCAACCGATACATTGGTTGGCCAATAATATCAGCTGATATGCCTTTCACACACAGTTTAGCATTTATGTTTGCCAATATGAAACTTTTATTACAGAGCAAACAGGTTCTCATCATAACACAACCACCATTCAAACTGGGTAATAAATTACAAGATCAGCTAACACTGTCAGTAACAGTTCCACCTTGTCGTCAGTCCAGGAAAAGAAATCCTTTCTCCAACGTTTCACCATTGATTTTCCCAGTTCATAGTATTTTCTTCAACTAAACAACAAACTGTTGACTCTGGCGCATGAACACCCAGTGTACGTGAACGGTCACGTGATATACTTCTTTCAGGTGCTTTAGTATAGATGGGGAATATTTCTGATAAAACGCTTGTCTGGATGAAGATAGTTTTCACTTAAAATTAAAGCGTAGTGTGAACATATCCTGATGCCATCAGTCCTTCAAGCAGGTCAGGCATTAGTCAGATGGAGTCCATTCACTTTGAATACAAATGAAAGTGTATTAAATAGGTTTTCCTGCCACCAAACACTGTTCAGTCACAGTTAGGCACAAACTCTGAGATGTAGTGGCACAGCAGTGACTTGTACTCAGTAACAGGTGTCAGATCTGCACTAGCACCGGGGCTACTACATCTACTAGTTGTCAGATTAAAAAAAACATGTAGGAGTGTTGTCTGTCAATATTGTGAAACTCAGGCCTGTTCCCGCCTTTGCTCAGAACTTGTTCCAGGGTGGGTGCAGATGCCTTTGTGCTCCGGGTCTGTAGTGAAACAACACTTTGTAATTCTTCGTTCCATCTCCTTTTCCTCAGGGACGTCATCAAGAGAATAGACCAGTCCGAATTTGAAGGATTTGAATACATCAACCCCCTGCTGCTATCCACAGAAGAGTCTGTATGAGGGAGACACGAGCTTCCTCCTTCGCCCACCTTTTGTCTGTCCAAGCTGCCGTCTCAGCCAAAAAACACTCGCAACTCGCCAACCCTGAAAGGCGAGCAGGAGGGAGAGTGAAGGACAACAGGGAGGATGAACTCACCCTCTGAACCTGTCAACAAGGCCAAGCAGACAGGAGAATGAGAGTTTCCTTCCTGGATGATTCAGATTGTTTTGTTGGGGGTACCAAAGTCGTCTTTCTTGGTATCTACGAGGAAAACAAAGACACCGAACTACATGAACATTCCCTGTCGTTACACTGTCTTCCCCTTTTTCTTCTTTTCTTTCCTTTTTTCTCCTCTGGCCTCATTCCCTTCTCCCGTCAGAATGTCCATCCTCATGTCAAAGCACGACTGGCTTTGTAATTTGAACAGAGAGCTGTTGTTGATTCTGTGCCTGCCGTCATGAACACATCTCAACCCGACTCACATCCCTGGATGAATATGACAGTTCTGCTGAAGAACTTGAAATTTTATGTGCACTTTTTTCCTTTTCTTTTTTTTTATCTTGTAAAGGGGGGGGGGGGGGCTCACATGAAACAAGAATGTAAAATGACAATAGGAAAAATAATAAGTTATTATTGTGTATAATATTGTAGGTAGTGAATCCAAAATTGATGATGCCTTTTTATTGATGCAAGTGGCACATTTTCATTCGTAAATCACAAACTTTCCTTTTTATCTTTATCTTTTAGGGTTTTCACAAATAATGGGGGAGGAAATGGCAAACTGGGAGACAACTTTTTATTTAAGAAGTGCCTCAAAGATCAAATTAATGACCTTGTCTCTGAATGCACTTATCTCTTAGCCATCGTGGACTCAGCAGGTGTAGACCAGTTGGGGTCGTGGCCACACTGCCTGGGTTGGTCCACGTCGATCAAATTTGGAGGGAATCAAGGCGGGCGCCTCATTCCCGACACATGACTGAATCTTTAACTTTTTAATGAATCAGTAACCATTTTTAATTAATCACGAATAAGAATAAGCCAACATCAGAAATGACTGAAGCTGGTGGCAGTAAGAGACAAAATGCACAACGGTAAAGTTTGATGTATAGAAATTTCATAGTGAAGATTGATCCCTGCTTACCAGTTTTTTTTCCTATGCCAAACTATCATTTTAAATTTGGTCACAGATGAGTGTTATCCAGCAGATAGCATCCTCACACTCGTGTGTGTGGGATGGAAGGCAGCATAAAGGTGTATAAAGGCCACACTCGCTGCCAATCACAGTCTGGCAGCTTTAGAAAAACATGATATCAGGGCCTCGGCTGAAGAGCGCTCCACTGGCGGCGGCCTCCACAGTGAGTACAGGCTTGCTGGCCGAGCTCGGATTCTTCCGCACCAGCTGCCACTGCGTGACCATCTGCAGCCAGTCGAAAATGTCATGTGACCGTTGGGTTGTTCTGCCTTGTGGAAACATGTCTCCATGTCTATTTTGGGCTCATTGTGTGTTTCCATCCCCGCACTAAGGCTGGCTTTACATGGTGCAACTTGGATGCAACCGCAGCTGAGTGCCACTTGAGATTGTTCCTTTAGTCAGAATAGATGAAATGACAAAAATAATCTGTTTCCATTAAAAATCATGCTAATTCTTCAGATATGCTCCTTTAGCCTCCAGGCCTTGCAGTGGGCGAGCCACTGCTCTTGTTCCATGGACAGCTGAACTGGGTGAAGTGAACAGGCAAATGACACACAGCTTTTAGAATCAACCATATAAAACTTTTCATATTATTTTTACTTTTAGTTACAGGGAGATGTAAAATACACAGGACATTTGATTTCAGTTGGATTTTAAATTATTATTTTTCACTCAGGCATCCAAGTGTCACATCAGTCATGTTTTCACTATTTTTTGCACATGTAGAGTAAAACGATGCTTCTTTACTTATTTTTATTCTACTACCTGAAACATTGGTTCATCAAGAGGTTATGTTTTCATCTGTGTTTGTGTCTGTGAGCAGAATTACACAAAAACATACCAAACTGATTTCCATGACATTTTGAGTCGGGGTGGGGCATGCCCCGAGGAAGAACCCAATACATTTTTGAGCAGATCAGGATTAACAGGTGGACCCCCCCCCCCCCCTTTTTTTTTCTTTAACAGTGGGAGAGGAGCATCTTCCTTTTTTCTTCACTTCAAATTGAAGTAGGTGTTCCACGTAGTGCACCGACACGATCACAGACAGTAACTTTGTTTCTCGTGGTGAGCATTTGTCACTTTTAGACATTTTAAAGACTTCATAACTTTAGCTTATTTTAATAACTGGTAGATTATTGATGATGAACACTATTACAATCCTACTTCAGTCACCCTCATGTTTCATATCGTATGGGTCACATTCGACTGGATATTCATTCAGCTCAGAGGGTTAAAGCAACAGTACGTGAGTGTTTTCTAATATTTGAGTTTAAACATATGTTACTGTGCAGTCAGATGCTTCTGTGACAGACTCATTGAACTACCAGGCAGAGCAGAGATTTTCCTCGACTTTTTGGGGGGGTAACCTGCTAACCAATCAGTGAAGGACAAAGTCAGGGCTGGGATCTCAGAGCTGTCAATCAATATGCGGACATTCTACTTCTCTCCAGCATCCCTACAGTAGATGAACATTAGTGATTGTACGATAATGTTTCCCTCTGTACGATCAGTAGCGTTGCCGCGTGACATTAAATCAGAACCTGTTCATGTCTGCACAGAGCTGCCGTGCACAGTTGCAAAACTCAAACTTAATTGCATTTTCATTAGCATTGATTGAACAATGTGACTTAATACTGAGCCTTGATCAATAATGGGGTTTACTACTTGTCACGTGCAACTGAGTGAAGTCAGCCTGACACGCAGTGACCAGCTCTGCAGCATCAGAGGTTTGGAGGTTTAGCATGTACAGAAACAATAAGAAGCCATGAGTTTGTTTGTATCCAGGGAAGTTTTAGGCTGGTTCTAGTTCAGACAAGCTCAACCTTATATATACTGCCACATTTATACACTGCAAGCAGCAGTTTGAACCAGGAGCCTCGGGCTGCAAAAATCTAACACATGCACAACAAAACTGTGAATATCAACCATGAGCACGGATTAAAGAGGAAAAACCTACTCCTCACCTCTCAGTCAATGCTTCGTGTAGATCACGTGTCTTTTGCTCTCTGCTGGCTGGAAAGTGTTTGATGAAATCTCACCCGTGCTAATTTGATAACAACATAATAGGATTAATTAGATGATCCTGAGTCAAAGGGTCTCAATTAGCTGCAGGGCTGTTATGGGTAGAGAGAGGAGAGATAACGAAGCAGTTCCACACTCACTGATAAGTCAACCACAATGAACACACACACACACACACACAGCTGGAAATCACTGTAACACTAAAGGAAGCTTTTTCCTCCATGCCCCTGAACTCCACCTCCTTCGAAGCATTTTCTAAAAATCATATTTTCACACAAACAGATGAAACATTTCATCTGTTTGTCATTCTATATTCTTTTTCTCAAGGGACCGATGGGTGAACTGGGAGTCCTCGAAATCACTTCACAGAACAGTGAAGGACATTTTAAAAACATATGAAACAAACACAGTCCTTATCTGAAAATGAATGAACTGAGTCCATGTTGTAACGTACTGCTGGTGGGATACGCTTAATTTTGCTTCACCGCATCTTTGTAAATGTGTAATTATTAAAAATGATACTGGTTTTCCGTGAACTGAGTCTTTCCTTTTTGCAGACGACAGCAGACCAATCTTTGCAGATGCTACAGTTTTTGTGTGTGTGTGTGTGTGTGTGTGTCTGCACATCCTGTGATCAGCACATCCTCTGCTCATACTGGGAGACTTAAAAAGACCATTAACCACTGAACATCTTCTAACATCATTATCTGTTTCCTTGATACAGAGAAAATAAACTTGAACTGTTTAAGACCAGCAGCAGAGTCTTTAGTGGGTTTCATCAGCCACAGTCACACTCCACAGTGAATATATCAAGGCCAGTGTGTGCTATCACTTATTGCCCCCAGTGCATCGTAACCGTCTATAGTTCACATCTTGCAAAGCGCATTTGTAGGGAGACAATTCGATGAAGGATTACTTTGAATTTATTTTAGATTAGAATTCACGCTTTGTGTGAATGTTTTTTTGTTTTGTTTTTCAGATGCAATAACATGAATGTTTTGGGTGGTGAAGACGAGCCAGAACTCCTCAGAGATCATTTGTGATTCAGTTCAAATGTTTTTTTAAATATCATTTCAACTCATTCAAAAGTTCAACATATTTTCTGAGAGCGGGATGAGAAGGTCAGAGAATCAGTCTGTCACTTCAGAGCTGGAGTCGGGATGGGTTAAGCATAGCTCAGTAAAAAAGGCGGTGGGGGGTCAGCTCTAAAGGTCACAGATGAACATGGGTACTGACACATACAAACATTAACGACCAGCTCACTGTGACACCGGGACTGAAAGAGGCTGCACATGGTCCAGCATTGAACGAGCTGTGGAGATGTTTGCAAGGCCTCCACCTGCGTCTTCATGCGGAGCAAAGGTTGGAACTATGTTCCTACTACAGCTCTGTTCTCTGTACACTTCGCAACAGCATTTAGAAACCATCTCAACAACAGGATCAGTCCAGTGTATTTTAATGACAGCAGCTCTCTGAGGAGGATGTGGCCTGGTTCAGAGGATGAGGCAGGTTAAACTGTCATTTTAGTTCGGAGATCCACTCGACCAGCTGGAGCCGAAAGCACCAGAGGCCAAGTGGACAACACTCAGGTGGAGCCAAATCTACAGGGATCTGGTACCTCAAGGGGATTAATTGAAATATGACAGCAGGGCTCTCTGAGAGAAGATTACAGCTTTTAAAAAGTACATCTGGTGCAAAATGATAAAAAAAAAAAAAAGTACATCAGTTTTTTATCCAGCAGGAGTGCTGCTGTCAGTGAGCAGCCAGTGTAAGCTTTCAGACCCTCTCTGAATAGTGAGCGCTCCCTGTGGGAGCTCCTCTCTGGGTGTGTTCGCCATACAATGTGATCCTGGAGAGCATGGGATACAGGTCTGGGCTGCTTGGAGCTCCTGGACGGCGGCCAGCGTGGCCACCTGTGGCCTCACCAGGTCACGTCCACGTTCCTCTGCGACAGACACTGGGCCAGGTGGCCGTCACAGTCCATCTGGGTGAATCTGCAGTGACAGGAACAAGGTGATACACCACAGCTACAGACGGCGAACACACACCTTTACATACTGATGCATTCTACAGTGGGTTTCATCAAAACTCAGATACTTGGAACACTTAGATTACTGCCGTACAGCCATATACTTTGAATCCTTTGTATTGGGCTCTTCAAATGAAAATGACAGTATAGAAACAGACAGAAAGTCAACTACATTTAGCTAGTCTACAGCCCCGCTAGCAGCACTGTGAGGTTGTGACACACCACTGTGTTAGCTAAATGCTAACATCAGCATGCTGACCTGCAACGAGCAGGTATAATATGTTCTCCTACTTCAGTTAGTGTGGTAGCATTCTAACATTTGCTAATTAGCACTAAAAGTAAAAAGTACAGCTGAGGCTGATGGGAATGAGTATGTGTGAGGTCAGAAACCAAAACACTTGTCAAATTCAACAGTTGAGCTTAATCTGATCACCTCGGGCAAGGAGGTTGTGTTTCCACCCCTGTTCGTTTGTTTGCTTGTTGGTTGGTAAGTTGGTTTGTTAGATTGTTTGTCAGCAGGGTTGTGCAAAAACTACTGAATGGATTTCAGCAAACCTTGGTGGAAGGATGGGTCAAGAAAGAACCCATTCAATTTTTGCATGGATCCAGAAAAAGGGGGCAGATCCGGGAATTTTTTATCATCGTCTTTTACATTGCGAGATGGGCGCATTTCCACAGATTTCTCAGAGAACAAATCATTGATCTTGATTAAAAAAACAAAACAGGTATATTTAGGGGGCTGATATCTAGGAGTGTGTGCAGTTTGGTGCAGATCAAAAGAAAATTCTAGATCTAGCCCATTTATATGTGGTTTCAAAAGGGGGCTGTTGAGCCTTGGCAGAGGTTTGCAGTCTAGTCGAGTGCCATTCTAGTTCAAAAGGTGATTCTTTACACAAATTGATAGTGAAAACAAATGTAGGTCCAATTATTTCCAATAGTATTATGCAGGTGTGCACGTGTGAGGAGAATGTGAGTGGACGAGAGGAGAGAGAGCAGCAGAAGTCTACCGTCCTGTGTTCACTCACAGAGGTGATCATTGTTTCTGCAGGAGAGCAGCAGAGTGTGAGCACAGCCTTCTCCTGTGGCCCGGGCCAATGTACAGAGAGTCGCCAGGTCAGACCAGGACCAGGCCCACAGCAGCACAAGGAACAGATTATTCCCAATGACTCTCTGACTGTTTCCATTTAGGAGGTCACAATCAGGTTGGGGCTTTTTGTGGTTTTTCT
This sequence comes from Scophthalmus maximus, assembly GCF_022379125.1. Classification (NCBI taxonomy): domain Eukaryota; kingdom Metazoa; phylum Chordata; class Actinopteri; order Pleuronectiformes; family Scophthalmidae; genus Scophthalmus; species Scophthalmus maximus. The sequence continues at coordinate 29,766,533 of NC_061517.1, forward strand.
TTTGCCCAGAACCAGATTAGAGTCCTTGAACATATATTAATATCTCAAATCTGATACTTATACTGTATGTACCTGACACGTTGAAATATCTGCTGATAGTAAATCTGACATCTTGGTTTCCGCAGGCTCTTTGATTCAAATACTAAAGGTCCTGGTTCAAAAATATCAAGTTTAAAAAGCTTGAATTATTGATGTGGTATAAATGAAAAGTTTAACTAACAAAAATTAGACTCCAGACACTGACATTAAGTGATCTGGTAGACTGTTTCTTAGAAAATGTGTCATGTGTTTGACCCGGTCCCTATTGATCCCATTTCTGATTATCATGCTTTCTAGTCTATTAATCTCACCCATCACTTGTTGTGAGGCCCATTGTGCTTCTTCCTGGGCAGATAATGAGCCATTTTAAAGACGTCTATTACCACTGCTATGCAGACACTATTGAATTATACATCTCCCCCAAAATGTCGCTGTTTACATCTTCCTTACTTTAGATCTCTTCATTTATACCACTAGTGGTGCTGTATTATTTATTTATTTCTCTCCAGTAGGAAATGTCACATATATCATGGACCATGATTTGATTTTCATCATCTCAAGGAACTTTCACACACTATTTTGTTCTGATCTGGGGTGTTTTCACTTGGGATTTTTTCACATAGTATCCAAGGGCAGTTAACATGAAGTTACACAGACTGACAAGCGTACTCACTGATTGGACTGTGTCGGCAACTGGCATCCTGCATAATCATGACGCATTTGGGCAAAATTTGATCTATGAACAGATCACAGCAGATGGATTTAGCAAAAGGTCACACATCGTGTCTTCACCAGGGGCGTGCCATATCATACGCTACCGTCCACGATAACACTGGTAGAAATTTTTAAGTGATAAAAAAATGTGATGTCGTGACGCAATGACGTATGACCCATTTACGTTCCCTAGCGTGCATGCCCTCAACAAAGATGTCTGAGAACGAGAGCAGCGCATCAGGCCGGGCAGCGACAGCAAATAAAGCCACAGGCACAGGAGGTTTTTATTCATCTGCCAGGACCTGTCTGTCTACGTCATGCATCAACGTAACGGTGTCTGTGTTTTGATACCAGCTAGTGGCTCTAGCCTAGCGCTTGGCGTTCATGCTAACGTCAGAGCCACAGAGGGACACATGGACCACAATGAACAGTCAAAGAATCTGGCTACATTTTTAACAGAGAAAGCAGTAAAATATAGGGCGTTTATTAGCTGCAAGTCCGGTCACGTGTGTGTATGTGTTAACGTCAGTCTGCTGATCTGCTGAAAAAAATCCTAGATGAAACACTGTGGTAATCGCCAAACAATGTTTTGAAAGCATTTGTATATTATTTTCAGTTCATAAGTAGTGAGTATTTACATTTTGATGGAAGATTTGGTTGGATTAATGCTGTTTGATTACATTTGTACTTTTAGGTCAATTTTATTAGATGATAATATTGAACAGTAGCTAGCTATTTGGAAAAGTAGGATGGAAAATGTCCTTAATTTTACTGCTGCCTACAAGCTGCAATCACCAATATGAAGTTGGTACGATTTTTTTTTCTATATCGCCATAATATTTCTTGAAATATTGTGGTACAATTTTTAGGCTATATCGCACCCCTAGTCTTCACACCAGTATGAATTTAACAGGTTAGCTGAGAAAGCACCTCTAGTTAACTGATCCACATCGTCTCAAGGTTGCAAACGATGCTGCGGGTTTCTGGACCATCCACTGACTTCCAGAATAATCAAGCAGTCAATTACTCTGTTGAATTTGCTGAGGTTTGTTTTGATTTTCAGTCTTTTCTTTTCCTAAAGAGTTGGAGATCTGCTCACCACTGTAGCACAAAATAAAAAGGAGAGAAAGGCTCAATCCCATTTCACCCCTTGCCCCTTCTCCTTACCCCTACCCCTCGGTTTTGCGCGTTCATGTGTAGGGGTAGGGGTGTCTCAATTCCCTCCTTGCATCGAGGGAGAGGGCTGAGGCGGGGGGCTAGATGGCCCTCCAAATGGAGATTTTCCAGACCAACACTCCAAACAGAGGGCAGTGAGATATGCGTGGCAAATCACCGGCAAGTCGGCTGATAAAATGTCCAGGGGCGACCAAAGAAACTCACAAATTTGTGTAACAACATTTGTTCATTGTGTAATGGCGCGTTTCTTCATAAAAGCCACACACAAAAGCCACACAAAAACGCTAGTCGCTAAAAAAAACTAAAACGTTAATCTGCTGTTTCGTCGTTATAAGACCACGGTATTTTCAGTGTGATTCACTTGTCGCCATAGTAACTGCAACAGTGTCTTTTCAATGATATTGCGGTCATTCCAGGCATGTTGAATATCTGGTTAAAACACGTTGCGTCTGCCCCATTTCATAGGGGTAGATTTTCAACCCCTTCCCCTTGTAATTCCATTTCAAGTGGATTCTACCACAGTTAGTGCAGCATGAGGACAAAAGTGATGGAAATACTTCTCTAAATATGAAAATAAGGACAGAAAATGAGCTGGATGAGAAAAAAACCTTACGTTAGTATGGTTTCTACTTTTAAAAACGAAGAACAAACTGCTTTGCATCTCTTACCCAACAGGAAACACCAGCAGGCACATAGGGCAGCTCTGCAGCCTTCCTCCGCCTGCTACTGCCCCTACATCTCCTCTGACACTCCCCAGCTCCTCGTCTTTCTCCTTCACCACCTCCCCTTTATCTTTACTGTCCTTCACCTGGTTTGTGAGAAGCTGTCTTTTGAATGGACCAGCCTCTTCAACTTGCTCTCTTCCCCCAACACTTGAGTATCTTGCTAGTGACACTGCCTCCTCTCGGCTGAGGGGGGGCACCCACTGTCTTTTGGTGAGTGATGCTGTTCTGCCATCATGCCTTTGTCTCCCGTGAGAGGACAGCAGTGTGTCAGAGGTGTGCGGTGCCGGTTCGGTCTGTACTGAGAGATACTGCTGGGAGGAGCCAAGTCTGAGAGGATCTGGACTGGACATAGTTCTTGGAGAAGGTGGAGCGGGTTCAGGGAGGGGAGCCACCTCTTCTCTAAGGTCACACCCCCGCTGGTCAGCAAACTGCAGTGCTGCAGGTCCCTAAGGTGCAAAAGGAAATCAGACTCAGTGACAGCAACATTTGAATGTAGGAGATGTTTTGCAACCAAAGAGACGCTATTTACAACTTAACACAGATGATTAAAGTTGCAATATATACTTTTTTAAAACTCAACAGAAATTATACTCAATTGTGTTTAGTCAACAGAGGAATATTGCATATTTTTTTCTGGTTTGTGTGAATCCCACAGTGTAAACAAACAAGAATGTTACTGCACAGTGAAAAAAAGGGTACCATCAGGGCATCATTTTGTAAATACCATACCACTGAAAACTTAGCACTGTAATTAGAAATGATGCACGGTTACAGCTTACATCCTGCAAAGACAAAATTCCTGGGATGGAGTCAGGCAATAGAGAAAAACACTTTTTTAACAGCTCCTTTTTTTAACAGTTTTTCTTAAAACAAGGTTAAAATCATACGGACTTGTGGCTTCTACACGTGCATATGCCATTGTTCAACAACCTCGTAGGTCGTGGTAAGACTACGTTGGATGGTTACGACTTCATGGCTAATAATTAAAATGTTGATGGAGAAAATGTATGGGATTTTTATTTCGAGAACCTCACCGTTGCGCTCTAAAAGCATCAAGAGGCCGTTGTTTACAGTGATTCGGGACAGCTAAGACACATCCTTAGAGAGGTCCTATACTGCTTAGCACTTATAAAACCTTAACTATATATTCATGCAAAGTTACATAAAATAAACACAGCAACAAAAAATGTGATCGTTTATTGACGGCAAATAATCATTCTCCCACCAAGTAATTCTTCAGCAACATTTTGCATAATGGTTGCTTAGCAACACACAGACGCACCAACACCGACACAGGTTGACGGATACTTACAGAGGGGTGATGATTAAGATTAATCACGGCAATAATTGAGCAGTTGTGGAAGTAATGTTCAGTAACGTTAGTGCTCCTCTTTGCTACAGGGGTGTTTGTAGTTTGGGCGTCAGAAATAATTGAAGGGACTTTTCGCATGTATGTACCAACCAGATTTCTCTGGTTCTTCCCAGGCCGTGGTTGGTGAATACTGTGTCTTTGCAGACTGTTTTTCAAATCTGTGGCTACATGGAGCAGAGAAAGTTCACCATGGAGGTTTAAAATCAATTGCGAGATCTTTCTCTGCAACCCAAGTCTGTAAACAGAGAAAAGATCACATGATTGTTTCTGGATTTTTCCAGCTCTTCAATCTCATCAATTTTAGTCTCTCAGTCTCCTTTTTTCTATCCTCTGTCTGGTCCATCTCTGTCAACCACTCATTCATACTTAGCTCACCCAGTAAGTCAAAATCAATTATAAAACCTGACATCTGACAAAATTTTGTTTGGCGCAGTAATACTGATGTGATGAGGTCACAGGTGTGTGTTTATGGAGTATTTTACAATAGCTTCTAACACGACTCAGCCAATCATAATCAAGGACCTGAAATATCCATTTTAGAAAATCTATTTTCCAGAGGCAGCCACTTGTGATAAAACTATTAGTGAGTTGCTGGTAATGTATACATGAATGGAGCGAGTCGGCTAGAGGGAAGAACCATATTCATGAATCTGAATGAAAATGATAATGAGAGTTTTGTTAGCTGCTGCCGCCAGCTGCACCTAACCAATAATGTAATTTTGACAAATACTAAATTATGACAACAATATATCGTTTGTAGTTAATGACCTAAAACATGCAAAACATCCAGTGTGGTCCTCTAAGACTCCATATTCCAGTAATTTCTTTTTAATAATTTAAGGCCCCACAGATAAAAACAAAAGGTGTATGAAAACTAAAAGAGTTTTATAGTCCGGATAAACAAAACTGGAGGTGTTGGTGGTGGAGGAGTTACCTGTAAGATCAGAGTTCACATTGCAAATCAGCATAATGTCCATTTTGCTTGGCACTAATTCCATCAGTCATGTTATCCGTAATTATTTCCAATCTGTTCCAGGTTGCATTTTTTTCATTTGTTGTCAAGCTAATGCAACTCTTCCTGTACTGTTTTCACATTAACATATTCAGAGCCTGACCACGGATGGAATCGTTTATGCAAGAATGTCCTCCACCAAAATACGACCGGCTTGGTCGTTTTTGAAGAAGCGTATTACAACTTATGTGGTCGTTTTAAAGGCCGCAGACATCTAGCAGTAGTTATGTACACGGCCAAAATATCCAGTTCTGATATAACTGATGCTAGAGCAGCATCTACATTAACCTCTTCAGAAGTTGCCGTTGTTGCTAATGGTTGATACACCTAAGACAAGCCATTGCTGCCAGTAGTTGGCTCCCTCATATGACAATGGCTGGTCAAAGCGAAAATCTCGAAGCTTGGACAGATTCTTGCTTGCAAGAAATATAACTGCCTCACAAGGTCGCCGCAAAAAAATGGCATTATTCTTGTTTATATTCATTAGTGGTTTCTATTGGAACTATCTTGAACTTGTATGTAAAAAGGGGGAAGTCACAAACAAGATAAATCTAACTAAACAGGCAACTTCACACATTAAGAGACATTAAATTAAAATAAATAATGGTAAGAACCTTTGTCTCTGCCTCTGTTACCGTTTCTGAACTCAACACAGAAACTCACTTCACTTCTTTCGCTCTCTCCAGGGCCATTGCATGTGAAATCCACAGAGGCCTCCTGACTGACCAGCTAGGATTTGCTTAAGGAAGTTAAATACATTTTTTATAGTACAGAGCAATCCCTGACATTTTTAAGCATGTAGCATAAATTGATCAGAATTAAAGCCTGGAATATTATGGAATATTTATTAAGGTAAAAACCTGTTTTTTTTTCAAGCCTCCACACTTCGGAAACTAAAGAACATACAAACCTGAAATTCCACACACAAGTTGTAGGGTAGACTAAGACATTAGTTACATGAAGAATGAAGCAATTTCAATATGCTCAGTCAGGAAAAGTTCCTCACATCTGTTGATGGAATATCCAGGTGTGCGTGTGTCATACAGTATGAGTTTTTATCGACAGAAGCAAAACGACAAAAATCATGTGATCTTTTACTAGCTCCCACGTAGAACACATAAATCTTACTGATGAACTGCGACGCATCATCAGTGATATTTCCTGGGATCATTGGTTGTTTCAGATCTCACAACGTCATACACGCCTCGACTACTGCAAATCCCTCCTAGCTGTTCTGCTGTGCCATATGACCTCTGAAGCTGGAACTTTCCTACTGTGCTGCAAAGGGCTCAGGCCCTTCCGACATCCACAAATAGGTCAAACCTCACACCCTAGACCATCCACTCCACTGTGCTACTGCCAAACGGCCCAAAACTGTTTATCCTCTACCTGAATATTTGTAAAATATAGAATGTTTTTGCAGATGACACAAATATTTTTAGTTGCAGGGATGACTTGTAGCACACATTGAAAATGGTCACAAGTGAAATTAACAAATTAAAAATTTGGTTTGATTCAAATAAGTTATCTTTAAACTTAAACAAAACTAAATTCATGTTATTTGGAGGTCGCACAGTGAACACAGATGTTAAAATAGTAATTGATAATGACATAATTAAAAGAGTATTTGAAAATCAAGTTTCTGGGTGTCGTAATTGACCACAAGCTGTGCCCCACATTAAATATCTGTGCACTAAGATGGCAAGGAGCATTGGAATATTGAGTAAAACTAGATACATCTTGAACCAGAAAACACTACATACTCTGTACTGCACACTTGTTTTACCGAGCACCTTACAAAAGATTTGCACATTGCAAAAAAGAGCATCCGGATAATAAATCATGTGGGGTATCATGAGACCACTAATCACCTGTTTTTGAATTCACAATTATTGAAATTGATGGACATTGTCAACTTAAAAACAGCACAATTTATGTTTAAAGTTACCTACTAAGAGGTTTATTTATGTTAAAACAACCAAATGTAAGAACGACTCTCAAGAGCATGTGTATTTCAGTTTGTGGGGTGACCTTGTGGAATGGACTTAACATTGAAATCATACAAAATCATAATATTATACAGTTCAAAAACAGATACAGGAAATAATATTTGACCAATACAGAATGGAGGATATAATATTAAATATAATATTTTGCAATTTAGATAGTATATTGTTGTACAGTGTGCTATTGTATGACCTGCATATATACATGCAGCATATATACATATATTTGTTTTGTTTTTTGCAATTAATATGATATTGTAAAGTTGGGCCAGGACTGTATAAGCACTATGCTTCTCCCTGCTCCTTCTCGAACGCATCCTTGTTTTGAGTGATTTATCTGTTTGTGTTTTGTCTTTTGTTTTTGTTGATGGTTTGAGATGAATAAAAAATCAATGCCAAAAAAAAAAAAACGGCTTGCTCATCTAAATCCCGGCTATTTTCTGTCCTGGTTCGTCAATGGTGGAAAGAGCTCCCCATTGACATCAGGAAAGCAGAAACCCTTCAATGCTTCCGTATTAGACTGAAAACTCAACTGTTCCGACTACATCTTGGATCTTGAATTAAAAAATAGCCCTTGAGCACTTGAAGCTGTTTTTGCCTGTTTGATAAATGTTGATGTACTCCCATGCTTCCTGCACTTTTTGGGTAATATCTTCATGGTTGAATGAAGCGCCTGAATTGGGACACAGCTTCTGTCTCCTTAAAGTTAGAGACAAGGAAGAGAGAAGAGTGAAAAGAGGGTGAGCAGTGGGTGTGCTGAGGTTTTAAAGGCCACTTGACCCCTTGGGGTCTGGGACACAGTGACCAATGGCAGCTGGAGCTTGGAGGAGATATCAGACCTAAGGTGTGAAAGGTGAAGCATTCTGGGAATCAGAGTTTTTACAGTCCGTTCCTTTGTCTTTGGAACAAAGGGCCACATGGTCAAGTCGTCCATTTGGTGGGGCACAAAAACACTGTCTACTGTCTTGTATTGGAGTCATTACGGTATCCGCGTTCCCCTAAATTGTTACAGAAATTTTCCTTTGATCTGTACCATTCCTCTGAAAAGCAGATCATATGCAAAATTAAGATTGATTAAGGTATAAGATCGTCAGATTGCCCACCCCTAATGGAGATCCTTTCAGTTTTAAAAAGCCGTTTAAAACAAAATTGTAGTAGTATGGATGTAGCCTGATACACATCACTAAAGTCTATGCAAACACACAGCAAGAACAGTTCGGAACCCCTGCCCTTTGATCATTTGTAACCTTTTGTGATGGTGTGTGTCTCTGACATGAGTTTTGTTGCGAGTTTCATCCAAGTCTCTACAGGAACTGTGTTATGAGTTACACCCGGATGGTAACATACCAATGCAGCTGGAAGTGGAAGGTCAGGAACCGGGTCCCAGTGCTGCTCCTCCAGGTACGACAGAGAAGACCTCAGTGTAAACGCCCACAGACTCTCCACAGCAGGCAGCTGCTCTCCGTTCCACCACGCTGCTGCATGGACCACTGACCTGTGAACCACAAATCACACACTGTCTGCTTGAGCCCGTTTCTGATTATTACACATCACAACATGTGTTGGATTTCAACACAGTTTTTCAATATATAACAGATATTTAACATACCAACACCCAACATGGGAAACTAGTATATGAAGGTTTTTTTTTTCTTTTTTGAATTATGGTGTATGCATTTTTATCTGTCAATCACATTATTTCTGAAACTGCTCTTTGATCGAGTGCACAGCAAAAAAAAAAAAAGAACAAGGTTGTGTGTCTGGAATGGGAGATTAAATCCATCATTCATCTCAAATTTCTTTTAACAAAATAGCTCATAGTTTGCCTGCTGGACTGGACAGCGTTGCAAAACTCCTCCCTGGTGTGGTTATGACCTCTGAGAGTTATTTGGGTTTTCGTAAAAAAAGGCCTCCAGACTCTTTGAGAGTCATTAGCATTCCACTTCAATGTAAATGTGATTTTTGAAACATCAAATCAAACTTAGTCTCCACCCAACCCCTCCAGCTGAAGAGATTAAGACGTTGAGCTAACAGGATAGGAAAGGCACCTACATATTTCAGTCTGCGTCCTCAGGCTTAATTCAGAATAAGGCAACAGCCAGAATAGGTTTGATTGTCATATTACACAAGTCACTGAGAGATTCAAACACTCTGAACTCAGGCTTGAGCTTGATTTAAAAATGTGCCATCAGGTTACAGTGGTAGATTTACAATGGGATCAGTGGTTGAGTATATCCTCACCAATTTCCACCAATGTGAGATGGTCACGGTGAATTATCGTACACATTTCTCTCGGGTGATTTTACTCCAACATTTATCAGTGTTGCTATTCAGCCGTTTCTATTTGGAAACCTTAAAGGATCTTAAATTTAGCTTAACACTAGTTCTGACTTTATTAGATGCCCCTGTGCAATCCGATACAACAGCCCTGCCATAAATCCAGATTTTTTTGAATGGTTCAAATGTTCCCTTTTGGTTGGTGCTTGTTTGTTTTCTTTGTTCCAAGTGCAGTGGTGGGCGAACGTGTCGACCACGAGTCTCCTGGGAGCTGACGGTTTAGTCTTTGCATTACCAAAACTAATATACAATTTTTTAAATGTATTTCATTATTGTCTATTTTAAATAATTAAAAAATAATTGGGAGTAAAATGTTCTTAAAATAATTAAGACAACATTCCAAGTGAAAATATTAAAAAACTTCCAGCACACTGTGGTTAAACTATTTATTTATTCATCCAAGGTTCTGATTTTCACCAAAGCTGTGCTTTTCTCCAATTTCCATTTCATCTTCTCTCACTTCAACTATGGTCTGAGCTTTTCTTGACACAACCAGAACAGGAGAAATTAATATCCAGGCTTTAATCAGTCCTGCTGCCCCCCAATAAACTTGATCCTGGAAACACGCACACGCCTATTTTTTTTATTTGTAAAAAATTGAGACTTTACATTCATTCATTGTTCCTGTTCTGTGTAATTAAAATGTTGAGGTCTTTGGACAATATGAGGCCATTTTAAAAAGTTGAGCTTTGGATTTAAACAACTCCACCCTCTTGTTCGACACGGCTCTCGGACCACGTGTTATCAGTGATGCACATCGGCAGAAACGCGAGGAAACATTAAAACATTACAATTCATAAAAATATAAGAATACAGATAACAAAACGGGAGACTATGTTGGTACGAGCTTGGGCCACAGTTAGAAATCAGGGGGTTTCATACACAAACTTGCTTTGCGCCACACTAACCGTGGACAGGAGAAGGGGGGGAACAGTGTCGGCTGAAGCCTCTTCTCTGTGTCCCGGGAAGATGCTTCCGACTGGAGCATTTCGACTGTGGATTTCTTTCTTTTAAACTGGTAATGCGGGTATTTTCCATCCATGTCGATTAAACACGTTTACAGCTTCGAAAGTGTGCGCTGAGCTTGAGCAACGGGCACTTCCTTATTCCTGAAACCTTACGTCACTTGATTCTGTCCAATCAGAAAGAAGAGCATTTATCGTCAAGGATTTCCTCATGTACTCAACAACATAGTATTTAATGAGTATAATAATAATATTGACGGTAACAACAAGAATAATCATTATCCAATAATATTCCTGTGTCACTTTTCTTAACACCGTTACAGAAAGAATAATACGATTATTTAAAAAAAAAAAGACAAATAAGATAAATTAGATGAATTAGAATCCACACAGATGAAAGTGTTTTTTTATTTTTTAAATTTTGTTTTACAAGATCGATTTAAAAGCAGCGACATGTGTAGCAAATGTAGTGGATTAAATAATTCCAGAGTTTAGGGCCCCATACTGCAAAAGCACGTCAGCCTTTTTGAAACGACCAGAAGGCCACAGTCAGTTGATCTAACATGGTGCCCAGACTCACAGGGGCTTGGATGTGTGAAGCCTTAAAATTAATCAATATAATGTTAAAAATCAGGGCAGTGAGGCCAGAATTGTTGCTATGATCAATTTTTCTTGAATGAGTGATGATCCTTGAAGCAGCAGTTTGGACCTATGGAAGGTGATGTATGGCGATCCTGAACTGCATAGAGGCTATTACAAAAATCTAGATCCTAGTGAAACAAAGGCATAGACAACCGGGCACTCAGATGATAGGAAATATGCTGTAAACACTCTGCTGTGCATAATTATGTATGATTATAGACTGTTGACAACAGTTTTAAATCAATATAATATATAATGATAATAATAATTATCATAATAATAAAAACATTTAATATATGTGAAGTGTGAAGGTTCATACTTGACCCTAGTTAAAAAGTAACAGTAATAGATAGTGATGATGGCAAGAGAGCAATCGCCAAACAAATTAAATCACATGCAACTGCAACTTAGTTGTTGATAGAGAGACACAATTCAAAATTGACAGACTCAAAGCCTTAAAGACATTAAGGTGTGATTTTAAATATGTCATTGAATGTGCTTAAATAAAAGAACAAAAGTCAAATATATCTACAGATATTAGGAGGCTTTAAAAAGAAATATTCTGTTAACTATTGTTGGTTTTTCAAGGAAGTTACTTCTTTTCTATGACAGCTCCACGAGACGGGAAAATGACTGTTGGCAAATGTTTCAAGGGCTGGCCCAAAGCTTTATCCAAAAACCTAGGAGGGAAATGTAAATGACTGCTGTGCACGTTTCTTTACAAATGATAAAAAAAATAGCAATGGCGGTATTAGGAATGTGATGTAAACTAACCTAAATCCAGTTTTTGGGGAGGAACAGTTTTTCTTCCAAAAAAACATTGGTTAGCATGAAAAAAAAATATATGTTGCAATGTGCAAAACAAGTCATCAATTAAAAATTTAAGTGAGAGGAAAGAAAAGAAGTAGTCATGTGAGGAAAATAGATGAATGGTGGAGTTCATCAGAGTGTAAGATCCTCTCCAAATGAAACTAAATGAGAAAACCCCTTTTCTGATCTGCTTTTTAATTATATCATCTAATCGTCAACACTCACTTTTAATCAACTCGATATTATGTCACTTTTGCATAAGGTATTGCACTCGGTGCACACTGAAGGTTACATCATACTGGAATACTAACTGCAATGATAATACTTTGTTCCCTGTGCTAGGACACACATAAAGTGGAAAGTTGAAGTCATAATAATGGTGGGACTTTCTGAGCCTTTTAAGCTTTTGGCCAGAAGAGGGACCAACGGAGAGTGGCTACAATTATGCAATGGAAAAAGACAAGGGAAAGCTGGATTGAGCGGAAGGAAAAGAAAGGAAGGGAAAGAGGAAAGCATTATTAAAAAGAATGGAAAACAGCACTATGGGAAAACCTGCCACTTTTAAATAAGGTGAGAGCATATCTTTTTTTTGTGGAAACAGTGCCCTGTTAGATGAGTATTCCAGAAGGACTGCTGCTGAATTGCTGACATTGGCCAATCAGTTTGTTCTACCTCAACCACAGACGAGCAGGAACACAAAAGCAGAGCAGTGGGCCAGGCCTGTGGTACATAGTGCTACTCTGGGAAAAAGCGGTGCGGCGCCTGGAAAGAAACATTATGTCATCCATCCCACGTGATGCAGTGTTGTGCTCCGTTGCCATGGTGATGGTGAAGATGATGAGGAGGAGAATAATAGTGAGGTGGCAGCAGCCTTAACCACTTAAGTTAAAGAAAAGCAAACAAGAGTTAGGGAGGTTATACCAGCGGTCAACTTCTCCATGGAGCGTAGAGAACCGAACCATTCAACCAGTGAGAACTTATTTAAATAAAGTAAACTTTATTGTTCTCCCAGTCATAGCTGTTACTTATTCATTTACCAAATTGTCCTAGTCCCCTGTGGGCGATAAGGCCACACTGAGCTTCCTCCTTGTTTCCTTTCATTGGACCCCCTTACCCCAAATTCTGTTCATCTTGGCTAGTTTGTCTCTCACAGTTCTGTCCCAGTTCCAGGTTTTCTTTTGCATGGTCTATCTCAGTGCAACCTGTGATCTGCCTCCATCTAACTTGAATTGGTCTGTACTTGTTTGGGCCAGATGTTGCTGATGTTACAGTTCGGGGAAAAAAGCTTTCCATAAACTTGTGATAATATACCTTTGCGTCCCCACATCAGAATTCAAATGGCTAAAACTTTTTGGTCCCATACATTAAACTTGACTCAAGATGTGCTTAGCTTGACATAACTTAGCAAAGCCTGAGAGCAGGGAGGAAACAGCACAACAAAGTGAAAAATAGAGATGCCAAACACTGTATCTTGCTTCACTATACTGATGACATAGTGTTTAAAACTATTTAAGGGGAGAAACCATGCTGAAATATATTCAGTGACACATTGGGAATTCCCTGTTACTGTGTGGTCATTTTGAACACAAATCCTCAAAACTACTCCAGTCCATCCTTGAGGCTGCAACAGAGCAGTGTAGTCTCACAAGGTTTAGAAGGTCATTTACTTGAACACTCTCAAAGTGACATTTTGTGGGTTGGTATTACAGTGGAGAGAACGAGTCACTTGGAAGCTTCAACGTGCGTCAAATAAAGATTTTGGGCGAGTCTACCAGGGCCTGAAACCAACACTTTAGAAAGTGTCATTTCAGGGAGGTGTCTGAGAATTTTTGTAAATTTCCAAAACAGAAAATTTGAAACCTATGTCTACTTTATGCAGCAACTGGCCCGGTGTGAAAATAGGCAAGGAGATCCTGTTAAATCCTGGATTACCAGAGCTTCCTTGAACACAGCATTAGGGAGTACTTTTCAAAATAATTCATATTTGCAGCTGTCATGAAATGACCATGTCACTTAGCTTTAAACATTATGCAATTCAGTGTTTGCATGGGACGAAGAAGGTGAGGAGAGGATTTGGATCCGTGACCATCACATTACATTTTTTACATTACATTCATTTAGCTGATGCTTTGTCCAAAGCGACTTTCAGAGCAAGAGGACAAGTACTGCATGCTGGCAACAGTATGAATGATTGAAATTGAGGCTTGGCATACACTCTATACTGTCTAGCAGCTTTGGCCTTGATAGGATGAAATGCCTGAAGGAAGCATCTCACTTGTATCCATTACCACTTCACATACACACAGACAGATACAGTATGCCAGTATAGCACTGTAGGCCCACATCCAGCCTGTAGCTGTCAGAGCTCAGAGGGTGGCTTTGTGGCAGACGGATAGGCCCAGCGGAGGCTCTGGTCCTCCTCAGGAGAGGTTACTTATCTGCCAGCTGGATGGGACAAATCGCAGGCCTTCGGCTCCAACACTGGAACCATCACTGACCACTCACTGCATGCCACGTCATTACCCAGTGCACTATGGTGTTGTAGTAATATAATGTGCTGATACTTTACTTAAATCTGGATATGATTAGCCTAGCTTAGCATCAAGACTCACTGAAGCTAAAAAGGAAGAAATAAGGAGGAAATTACTTAATGCAAGTAAAATGATCTGTCCATGCAGCAAGATAATTTCACTTGACAAGAAATCTTGAAATAAGATGGTTCCTTCTAGAATGGGTAGGCTCTGATAAGTTCAAAGATAGAAACTAGATAATTAATCTGATATTTCCAAATAGTAGATTTAAAATCTTGGAAAGCATAGAACAATTTGCAGTGGGGGGATACAGTTACTTCGAAAGCACCCCTACCAACACTTCTAAAGCGATTTAACATGTTGTATCTTGTTTAAAGACACACAAACTTTAGAGACACAAACCGATGTTGAGTATGTGGGGAGATGTGTGCTTTCTTTTAACAACACTTTATTCATCTACTCGGACCATGCAGCCTGACAGTCTGAGTATTGAGTTGTAATAATGTTGTAAACTTGAATAAACGTCGTCTTCCAGGCTGGTTTAAGGTGAACAGTGATCTGTCTGAATCAATGTTGATCAATATTTTTCATTTCAACCCATTTTTCATTCATGCACACATAGAGGTCCACTTGTTCCATTCATGACTTAATACTTGGAAATTTACTCTGACAACAGAATATTATACTCCCAAAGAGATATGTTGCACCAGGCCACTATCTTCTGCCACTTTGCAGAAGATAAACCATGTCAAACATTGTGGCTTGTGGAAGTCTACAAGCCAGTCACTGGTCCAACTCAAGGGGGTAATGTTTGCCCTTGCCCTATCTGGATAAAACTCAGAGCACCCGGTTGGATAATCAAACATAGAATCACCCATCAACAGACATTAATCAGCTGGGACACCTTTAAAAGTTTTGAGCCAATTAACGCATCACAGTCTGTTGATTTTGAAAGCATGGAGAAAAAAAAGATAAAAAAGATAAAAGTAGACATTTCATTGATACAGGGGCCGTTCACTTCTAAACTATTTGCATTCTAGCTCCCCACACTTCTGTTTTCTTGTGAATCGCTGTTTCTGCATTCACACACACACACACACACACGCGCGCGCGCGCACACGCACGCGCACACACACACACACACACCATGCCATCATGTTGCAGTTACAGGAGGGTTTGGCTAGGGGACGCCACAGGCACAGCAAACCGCTTCCTCACTGCTGGAGTTGAACTTGCTCTGGACTCATGACCTCCCGGGGTGGGAACAATAAGTTCATTATCACGTCTCAGTTACTGTTTCACTCCCTGAAATAAGATTTAAAGACAGTGCGTCACGGTATATTTCCTCCTGTACACATGTCAACCATTGAAGCAACTGTGCAGATATCTCAGAATCAAGGCTGTTTAACCCCAAAACTAATTGCCTACTCATCTTTGAATCGAGCTGGGCAAATCGATCATAATTTGAATGATATATAATCATATAGTGATACCTGAAAGTGTGAAGCTTTGCACTGACATACTAGAAAAAAAAACCCAGATAGGCCTTTGATTTGCAGAGATTTAAATCAATAGAATGAAAAGAAGAATCTAAAAGTAAATCTTTTTCTTTTTCTTTTACCGTGATGGCGATTTGACCGCCTACTAACATTTTGTAATGTCTGCTCTGTGTCCTTTCATCAGCAGGAACACATGAAGCTTGTTTATTCGCCACTACTTGCCAAACCGTTTTGACACATTCAAGCAGAAGGGAAAATGAATAAACCGCAGTCAGTGCAATTTGCGTTTCCCCTTCCACAGCTAAAATGGTCTTGTCTCGCAAAACACCGCCCATCCTCTTTTTTCCTCTCTCCCTCTCCAGCCGTGAAGCGAACGGTATACCCCCCCATGCCTCTGCTGCGTTCACTGCCCGTGGGAAACATGGTAGATGTTATCTTCCTGCCTGGAAATCCCGCTCACCCCGGGTGTCAGCCTCATCGAATGACCACTTTCCTGACGTCGACACACCTGCAGCCTCATGTGGAGAAACCGCATGCTGATTTCGAACACAGCCATCAACGCCACATGGAATGGAGGGAGCGTTAGTTTAAAAAAAAAAAAAAAAACTTTATGAATTTAAGAAAAAACTAACCAAAAGACTGCACATTCTACCTGAAGTTGATCCATACATCAGCACAAGTTGTAGGTCAGTGTTTAAATGTAAAATTAGTCCTGCATTCAAATATTTGCCAAATGTCCACTGAAACATAAGAGTACCACAAGTAAAAAACACTCATTCGCCCATCTGTCATTATATTATTATATTATTATATATTTAATAGCAATTTCTTATTATTAAAAAAAAATCAACACTGCCCCCAGAGTTCCCCTCGAGTAGGAGAATGAAAAGAAGCTGAAAAAACCCCTGAAAAAGGCTACTTGTGTTAAACACAAGTAAGCTACGTATTTAGTCACTTCCCACCACTGCATCACCTGTCTGGAAGAAGGAAAGTTGAACGTCTTCTTCTTCTTCTTCTTCTGCTCTCTGCGGGGTAGCATGAGGAGGGGGGAGGGGGAGGGGGGTGGCGCTGGTGGGGGGGTGACGGCTTGTTCCTGGAAGAGCCCAGCCTGCCTGCGGAGTCACTCGCATTCCTGGCTGGGATTCAATGACTGAGCCAGACACACAAACACAGAGGGAGGGAGGAGGGGAGGAGGGGATGCGCGTGAGAGAGAGACAGAGAGAGAGAGAGAGAGAGCGAGAGAGAGAGAGAGAGAGACAGAGAGAGAGAGAGACAGAGAGAGAGAGACAGAGACAGAGAGAGAGAGAGAGAGAGAGAGAGAGAGAGAGACAGAGAGAGAGAGAGAGAGAGAGACAGAGACAGAGAGAGAGAGAGACAGAGAGAGAGAGAGAGAGAGAGAGACAGAGAGACAGAGAGAGAGACAGAGAGAGAGAGACAGAGACAGAGAGAGAGAGAGAGAGAGAGAGAGACAGAGAGAGAGAGAGAGAGAGAGAGACAGAGACAGAGAGAGAGAGAGAGAGAGAGAGAGACAGAGAGAGAGAGAGAGAGAGAGAGAGAGACAGAGACAGAGAGAGAGAGAGACAGAGAGAGAGAGAGACACACACACACACACACACACCGGGGGAGGGAGGGAGGGGGAGCAGGCTCGGGCTGGCTCTCAGACTCTTCATCTCCACACAGTCAGAGTGAACTGCGGGGGCAGACGGAGCGGATAGCTGCGGTCCTCGACAGCGGTCTCGGCCTCCAACAAGGACCTCGTATCGAGCCGTGTCGACTCACAGCTGCCGTGGTGGTTCGGCCTCGGCCCGCCTCTCTCCGGACCTCGCTCGCTCGGAACTTTTCGCCCCTCCGGAGTTGGGAGAGCCCTCGGTGTTGGTCGGACATGGCCAGTCGGCGAGCCGCTGCGGGGAGCGACCGGCCGGTGTTCGCTCAGTAGCCACGGGAATAGAACAGACAACTGGGACTTTTGTTTTCTCCTTTTTTTTTCTTGTTTTTGTTTGACTGGATGTTTGATGAAGCGCTTCGACATTTTGCTCAATTCTGGGACACTGTGGATTTACCAGCGTCGGGGGCGGAGAGATACTCTTGATTCACGGTCGACGGCGAGAAGTGTTGACGCTTCGAAAGTTGGAGGAAAAACATGGAGACAGTAAGTCGGCAGAGCTTCCAGCCTCACCCGGGACTGCAACAGACTCTCAAGCAGTTTCACCTCAGCTCTATGAGCTCCCTGGGCGGACCGGCGGCGTTCTCTGCCCGGTGGCAACATGAGCTTCTCTTCAAGAAGGACGGCAAGGAGCCCGAGCCGGTCCTGCAGCATCTGCCGCCGCCGGCCATGCCGGGCCCGCTGTTCATCCCGTCGGACCGCTCCACCGAGAGGTGCGAGACGGTGCTCGAGGCCGAGACCATCTCGTGCTTCGTGGTCGGCGGCGAGAAGCGGCTGTGCCTGCCGCAGATCCTCAACACGGTGCTGCGGGACTTCAGCCTGCAGCAGATCAACGCCGTGTGCGACGAGCTGCACATCTACTGCTCCCGGTGCACGGCGGACCAGCTGGAGATCCTCAAAGTCATGGGGATCCTGCCCTTCTCGGCGCCGTCCTGCGGCCTCATCACCAAGACGGACGCCGAGCGGCTCTGCAACGCCCTGGTCTACGGGGGCGCCTACCCGCCGCGCTGCAAGAAGGAGACGAGCGGCGGCTCGCTGGAGCTGCAGCTGGAGCTCACCGAGGGCAGCCTCAAAGTGTACCACGAGTGCTTCGGCAAGTGCAGGGGCTTGTTCGTGCCGGAGCTGTACACCAGCCCCGGCGCAGCGTGCATCCAGTGCATGGACTGCAGACTCATGTACCCGACCCACAAGTTCGTGGTGCACAGCCACAAGGCGCAGGAGAACCGGACTTGCCACTGGGGCTTCGACTCCGCGAACTGGAGGGCGTACGTGCTCCTGGGCCAGGATTACACGGGGAAAGAGGAGACGGCCCGCCTGGAGCAGCTCCTGGACGAGATCAAGGAGAAATTTGACTTCGCCAACAAGTACAAGAGGAAAGCATCGTCCAGGGTGAGTCGGTCCCCCCCCACCGAGGAGCTCTGGCGTATTTATTTTCTGTGCAGCTCGTCTACTTTTGGCTTTGATTGTTTATTAATCTCAGTTTATGCATTTAAGATCAGTATTTTTCCTTCTTTTTGGTTTTTCTTGCTGCGCTAATGTGAATGCACCGCAAGTCCTCCTTCAACTGCACACAACTTGTTGTGAAGGTTTGACGTCCAATCCTTTCACCCAGCACCTTCAGTTGCAGTGCACGGACAGGCAGCAGCTCGCCCCGTGCACTGCGCCGCCCTGCTGGAAACGCGTGTCCCCTAAAATCGATTTAGGCAAAAAACCTCAAAAGAAATCCCTGCATGCCGCAGGAAATGTCTGCAGCTGCAGTGTGTGTGTGCGCTCTGGATTTGGTTTCCAAAGTAGTTATCCACATGTTTCAAATGGATGTGTCACACCGGGTGCCATGTGGGTATATCTGGGGGTCATTGACCCCTTCCTGTGGAGAGACCACTCATTATTTGGTCCATCATCGCCATATTGTTACTAATTGGGCCTCATCCAGCAGTGACAACAGAACGCCCCTGGTGGCAATAAAGCCATTATTTGCCTGTGAAACACCTCTCAACCCCACTTTTATTGGCCTGCACTGTAAATACAGTCTCGTGTACCAACAAGTGGCTCAATGGGAAACGGTAAACATCTCCTAGGAGGGGTGTGCAGATCGAACGCCAGCTCAGATGCAAGCGAGGAAACAGTTCCTCGTCCCTATTTGAGAGGTAAAAGACGATTCAAACGTTCCATTCTGTCCCGCTCACACTCTCTCTCTTTTCAGTGGGGCAAAGGCTATCTCTTGCTCACTCTACATTTTTCTGGCTGTTCTTTTAGTCTGTGTGTGTTCCCGGAAGGGATACACTTGGTCACCAGTTGGATTTATGTTATGATGTGAAAAATTTGCCAATTTCTTGGCGCGTGTGTGTATGTGTGTGCGCGTGTGTGTGTGTTTGGAGCCTACTCTGCAACAGTAAATATATGTCACATTCGTCTGGCTCCCTGTGGGTTTGATCAGTGCTGCCATCAGTGTTGGAGGCTTTTTGTTCTTTCTCCTGGTTGTAACCACGTTCTCTGATTCTCTTTTCTCAAATGTTTGAATAATCAGAACCGGAGCGTCCACAAAGGCTTTAGCCCTGCCCATTTTAATGTGTGTTTCGCAGTGCTTCCCCCAGCTCTGCTGTTTGGGCTGACTGACTGTAAAGATGTATGAAGGCATTATAATCTGCTCTTTGGTTTGCAGACAGGAGTTTACTGAGAGGATAGTTGGGTGGTAGACTGATAAAAAAGAATCCCACCCCCCACCCCGCTTCGTGGAGAAAAAAAAGGCTATGTGTGGCCATTTGCATGAACTGTTACACATGAATGGAGTTGATGAAGCAGGGTTTAGGAGTATTGTGGTGGAAACATAATATGATCCCAACAAAGGGGAGCATTCAGCAAACATCGGGACACCCACTCCCCCACAAAACATCCACCTAACTCAGGCCAGCCACCCACCTCACACTCATCCTTCCCCTCTGAGCTCCATCTTTGCTCCAACCCGATTGAAACCAGAGTGAACTTTTGAGGGCAGCAGACTTGTTGTTGAGGCACAGAAAGCAACTGCAAAAGTGTTTACAAGAAGCCCCCCCCCAGTCCCCACTGTGGCTTCTTTCAGGGGAATCTGCCAAAGGAAGATAAATCAGAGAGAGACCCTTGAAGTCCCGAAGAGTGCCAAAGTCCTGCCATGCATGGTGAATACCCACTCTTGGCACACACTTTCATTCAGACTCGAGTGGGCACACCTCAAGGACCGCCGCTTTCAGGGGCCTCTTCTATTTTTATAAGTGCCTACGGGGCACCCGAGCGTTAAGCCCAAGGCTCATTTTGAGCCTCTACCCTGCTTTTTAATTCGACCCCTCCTTTTCTTTCCTCAAGTACCCTGTTTCAAGAAATGCTAATGAAGGAATACATGCTGGGTAGGAGTTGAGGAAAATTGCTCAGTTTACAGCAACAGAGCTCCCTGTTGTCAGCACTTTGAGTCTTCATGGAGGATGTGAGGCAAGGTGCTATGCTGCCTTTTACCTTTCAGCACACAAGAAAAAGCAATCTTCTGCTCGCTCTCAGCTAAGGAACTGGGCCAGGTCTGTAAATATTAAAAAGCGTGTTACAAAAGTGTTCGCGGCGGTCTCGCATGCAGACAGACACAGGAAGTGATATTGCCGCACTTCCCTCCTTGCAGACGCTCCTCTGAGTGCGTCCTCTCGAGACGCACACTACACACTTCTCTGAATCACAGACTGCCTGGCCAAAAGCAGCTTTTCAGTTTTTTGCTGCATGCCTGTATTTGCGGAAGAAGCATGAGCTCACTCTCTGTTCTTATCTCGGAGGATGTGAGCCGGAGCGCTGATTTTAAACAGCGAGGAGAAAATGCAGTTAACTGTTGGATTGTTTCAAATGAATTTATATTCTGGGTGTGGGGCACTTCTCCGAGTGGCTTGTGCCAGCCTTTGGCCCGCGAGTCATTTGGTTTCTGGCGGGTAGACATGTGGGTGGCACTCATAATCAGTGGCTTTCCGCATCAGTATGTCTAGATAAGGATCGCGGCTGCAGATTTCATTTGTTGCTAACTTTATAATTCACCCTCAAGATGATGAGATTACTACACCATCCGTCTGTGTAAGGCGGATATGAGAAAGAATTGGGGGGTGGTAGCTTGTTGTTAAGTTGGCTCAAGCTTGACTCATTCTCTGCTCAAAACCAGAAGGTTTTCATTAGGCTTTTTTTTAGTTCCTTCCTTAATGGCAGGGTCCAATACAGTCTCCTATGTTCAGCTTCAGTTTTAGAAATAAAGCACATTTTCTCTGTTGAAGTCATCGGATTGGACACAAGATGTTTCTTAGCCGGATACTCAGCATTAAAGGTAGACCGGCCCTACAGAACGACAACTCCACGGCTCACAGCGACTGAAAGACAGTTTTCCTCTTATCCAATGAGTCATTTTCATTCTGCGGTGCTGATTTGTTTAGAGACATTAATACGCATATAGGGAATCCATTGAGAACAACAAAGCAGGGTAGAAGCCATATTGTGTTTATGCTCCAGATATGGGTTAGTTATGGTAGTTATGTTTCAGTGCTGATTTCCAGCACATTCCTACACAGTTGTTCTATGGCTCATTGTAGAAGAAGCTAACTATAGTGTTATAGCACAGAACCCATTCACTTTCATTTGTTTTAATATTCGGTTCCAAATCATTTCGCTCCAATATCTGGCAGTGCAACAGCTCAAACTTTCCCCCTCTTTAGTTTTACAACCGCCCCCGCCCCTGAGATGCCCTCACGGCTGCACAGGATATCTGGCCTCCAGCAGAAGGGGCCGCTTGTTTCAAGAGGGAGGTGGGGCGGTGGTGGTGGGGGCTCAGAGGAAGTAAACTCCCCTAGGGGATATCGGCCCATGTCCTGCTTCATATGCAAGGCGCAGTGTTGGCTAAGCCTGCTGACAGCCAGCCATGTCCACGCAGTGGACAGGACAGCAGCTGGTGGTTGTGCATCGCAATGGCAGATGAGGGAATATTTGCATTCCCTTTTTATGGGTGTTTGGAAAAACGTTACAGTTGCTGGAGAGTTTGATATTGTCCTGATTGCTTGGCTGTGAGGAAATCTTTTTCATGCCGTATTTCTGTTTGGACATTTTTCTCTCTTTTCCTTGCCAAATAGTAGAATTAAGGCCTTGTTCACTGTCAAGTGACCACTTTTGATCGAATCAGACCTCCCAGTTTAGTATATAAATAGACACGTTTCTACATTATTTGTGTTTGCAAAAGACCAAATCCATTGTTGTTTTTACGTTTCTTTTAAACTTATTTTACTGTACCAGTCCGAACTTGTGCTTGGAAGAAAAGGAGGAAGCCACTGATTTGATTATGTCTGTATAATGAGTTATTTCGCCTGACCATGCCGCCAGTCTGGGATTCTAATGGAGGACAGTCAGTCCATGCTGCGAGGCATGGTCTGAGGGCCAGGGAGATCAATGCCATATTGACATTCAAGTGTCTTTATGTCAAGTGTGAATAAAAAGCTCCACCACTTCTCAAGCGGACTTAAATCAAAGTGACTGACACAGAAACTTTGCTGGCTTGTTGGCTCTAAAATAAATAATGTGCTATCTTGCTAAGAATATATCTTTACACTTTTGGTTGGTGTAAAGGCACATATTGCATTTTCTCTAAAATGCCTTGAACTCTGATTACTCTAACCTGAAGGATATACGAATTAAAGTTAGTTGAAATGATGCTGTTCAGTTTTTAGTCAAGTTGCTTGGTTTTGCTCATTACTGCCAGTTTTTCAGAGTTCTTTCATTGTTCTTCCTCTATGCAGGAAACTCACTACAAAACAACATTGATTTAGCTATTTTCTCCCCTTCTGAAAAAACAAAACAATTTCCAGCGAAGAGCGGCTTTTCTCTGTGACTCTTCAATAGGAAACTTTGAGGAACCACTGTGTCATGAGATGA
This sequence comes from Scophthalmus maximus, assembly GCF_022379125.1. NCBI lineage: Eukaryota > Metazoa > Chordata > Actinopteri > Pleuronectiformes > Scophthalmidae > Scophthalmus > Scophthalmus maximus. Next base: position 29,789,940 of record NC_061517.1, read on the forward strand.
AAAGTCTGTCTGACGGTGTTGATGTGCCTTTAAACATCTGTCTCAGCCCGTGTTTCCGCCGCTGTTGTAGACAGGAAAGCACCAAAACAAACACGAGAGAGTGTCAGAGCGTCACAGGTTATAAAGTGTGTTGTGTTGCCTGGAAGATCTTTTCAAAAGGCTGCCACTGAAGTAGCAGCGGAAAATGCATTAAGTGCAGTGATTCTTTTCATACAGCATGTCTCTCTGCCAGAAGCTGTTTATTTCAAAGCCTTTAAAACTCTGTGAACAAAGGGGGATTTTCCCAGTCACTATCAAGCGATCATGCACAATGGAAGAACGCATCTAGAAAGTAGTATATGTTTGCAGTGAGATTCTGACTGTACTGTCACTTGACAGACCAAGTCATGACCACGGTGTTCCTGTTTTAATTAAAGCCTTCAGACCCTTGAAAATTCCACATGTCGATGCAAGTTAATACTGAATTTCAGAGGCCAAATTCAGTTTGTCTTAGAAGACAACTTGAATTCTTATCCTATATGCCTAGCGAGAAAAGACAACAACAACAACAACAATATTAATCAACAGCAATCATTGACAAATAGCACAAGTCTCTTTCAGGAGGAGAGAATGATTGGGGAGAACAAGAAAGGGAGAGGTTTAAGCCCTCATTATCTGCCCTCCAACCTCTTTGCTGTGCTCCCATCCCCCGGCAGCATCTTCATGTGACAAATTGACAGAGCGGCTGGTCGAGTGCCTCAAACAGAGCCCATGCAAGTGGAGGCTGGACAGTGTATCAGTTTCCCTCGGCAGGTCTGTTCGGCTGATGTCAGCCTAATGTGGAGAAGACACAAGGGGTAAGGGAAGGAAAACGAGGCTCTCTGGGGTGAGTGGGAAAACTCCAACCTACCCAACCATCAATTCAAAGGTGTGAGGGAAGAAAAAGGTTCCTAAGAAGTCCATGTTGCTGCTGTTGTATAGGTTAACCATGCATGCAAGTTATCTGGGAAAGTGGTGCACGCAAAGCTCAGAGCAAATGTGACTGAGGAGCCAAGATCACGTGTGGAAATAAGGTATTTCCTCCCTGTCAGAATATTCATAGCCTCCTGATAAAGCGTGAAACTAACAAGCACACTCAGCTTGCTTTGGCTATACTTAAGCTTTGGCAGGACCTTGAGCGTATCCTATTGGGATTATTGTGAGAGCAGCACGGAAGGAAGGGAGAACCCAGTGACCTCCTCCAGGTGTTGCGTGGAAAAGAAGCTCTTCAGCAGTCAGATGGTGCGATTCAGTGTCCGGCCTGGCCACTGGCTTGTGAACGGCACTGTGTCAATTTTTTTGCGGCCATTCAATATTGATGGCAGGTTACCATAGGCAGTGAGGTCAGTTGTGTTTATTTAATGAGAGGGTCTTTGAAATATTCATCAACACACATGGCACTGTAAGCCCAGCTTTTGCCTTAACTACACACCCACAAGCCCCATCCCCTAACCCTTTGCCTCTGTTAACCTGCCCCACGGCTGCTTTGTCAGGGATCCACAAGTGATGCTCAGGTGTATGGCGTGGCACACTTCGTTTGCATTTTCGTGTGTGCCAAGTGGCAGAGGGCTTCAAGCTACACACTGACTAACAGTCGGACCAAACCGTGAAGCTAATGCAAACTAAACAGTTAAGAAATAAGGACTGTTTGGACTGAGCTGGGCGATCCGGCCAAACGTGTTACCATGATAACAATTTTCATGTTGGCTGATATCAATAATTATCCTGACGAATGCAAAAAAAGAAAACACCCACTAAACAGTGAAACATTTCACAAATCTGAGGTAGAACATGCAAAACAGCAATATTTGTCATACCTCTCACTGCACTTGTGAAATGCATAAGCATTGCATCAATATATATTAGATTCTTGTCACATTTTATTATTGCCAAGCACTTACTGTCGAGCACAAGGAACGCCTTTCGTTGCAAGGTGGATCTGGCTGCGGCAGCTTTTCTACCATTCAGTGTGGATTGGATGGATTGCGAGTATGATGAACAGCTTCTACTATAGCATCAGATTCTTCCTGTGGCAGTAGCTGCGGCGGGGGATGGGTGATGGTGGTGGTAGGTGATTCAAAAATCACGCAAAACCCACATCACCTTCTGAGGAGGTATCACGCCCTGATGATGCTGAATGTCTTGATTGTTATTGGGAAAAGAAGTCCAGAAGTAATAATTCAAAGAATAATGTAAATGTTTGGCAATGAACAGCATGGGTTGATTTTAAAGATGGGGTTTTAAAACTGGAACCTCCTGTCAGACTTGGATTGTGAGCCGGGATGGTGAGATGGCAGGGGGGTTCACTTTGTGCTGCGTCAGCCCAGAAGCGTGCTTTGTAAATGACAGCAGTGTTGTCCTCTGGAGTTGCCCTGCCCCCATTCCACCCCCCACCTTTGCACCCATATGTTTGGATGAGCAGCCAGCACCACACGACCTTTCCTAGCCCAAATAAAGAGGTGACCCACCTCACCCTTTGCCTCTCTTGAAACGCAGTCGGCCAATCGCGTGCTGCTGAGCAACTCCCACGGGGCAGATGGCTGTCTGACGAAGGCAGCTAGACTCTCTCTCACGCACACGCACACACACACACACACACACACACACACACACACACACACACACACACACACACACACACACACACACACACACACACACACACACACACACACACACACACACACACACACACACACACACACACACACACTGCAATCCAACAAATTAACAGCTACTGGCAATGTGATGCACTGAAATGAATGTTGGTGTGATAGATGATGCGCTGAAATGGATCTAAGATTCAGTTTCGGAAACATTTTGAGCTCACCTCACAAAATAAGTATGTGAGACACATGGAAACATTTGAATAGCAAAGGTATCCTCCGTCTCATTTGGTGTGTGATTGTGCATGGGGCTGGTCAAGCCTATGATTTATAGTTGTGCGGATGTGTAATTGTGTCTATGTGTGTGTGTGTGTGTTCGTGCTTGTTTTGTGCCTGGATCAGCTGTAGGAGGAGATTAGCATGAGCTCACTGCCTACTCATTTCCATCCCCATCTGCCTGTCTCCCACAGTGAGGCCCCCCTCCCGCTTGCACACACACACACACACACACACACACACACACACACACACACACACACACACACACACACACACACACACACACACACACTGCAAACTACACGCATACTTGAGCACACACAGACTTGTCAACTGCAGCGGCAGTGTGTAACATGCACATCCACATGGCATGGCCGAGAATATCCTCTCAGAGTATGATGTCAGCACTAAGTGGTCCATCTCAGACTATTGGATCAACAAGGGGAATCTCTTTAATCTCAACGTTTGGAATGGACAGGTAGAGACAGAAGAGGCAGATAGAGGGAGATTTCCAACCTAATAATAAACTGCGTTAATCTTATTTCTGATTAAACTGGCATGATTCCTCTGAGGAGGAAGCTGCCAATTTGGCTCAGCAGCTTCACGAATGTTTCTGCAAAATGGAACGAAAACAGCGATAGCAGTCGGACAAATGTATTTTCAATTTAAAGGCGCAAAGCGGCATTTTTAAGAAATGAAAGAGGATCAACTAAACTTACAGTGACCTACAGTGTTTTACTCTTTGGCTCGTCTTCACTTTCATGGCACAGGGCGAAAATAAAGCAAATCCAGTACGGGCTAATACGGGCCACGTCTACCTTTTACAGCTCTTTTGACTTCTGTTGTCTCTCCTCACAATATTTAGTACAGTCGTTCTAAGTTTGTTCCTTGAATGTGTGTCTATCACTGCTGAAGTCCTTTGAGCTAAGAAAAAACAAACCTAGTTCACAAAGCTTTTACTCTTACTTCAGAGCACAACTCGTGTGTGAGGATAATATAATACTCCACTGACCCATTAGGAATAATGGTGAAGCATTTGGCGACTATTCCAGGCAGACACTGAGGATAGTCTGAAAGGGCTTTTGGTGTTGTCTCTGTTGTAAAGGCAGTCTGGGTCCTGGGAAGCATCCTTGTTGTGCCTTTTTCCCTTTGCATTGACTTTTCAAAGGATAGGGGGATGAGGTGCACATGGTGGGGAGGGTTTCATACTGGCTTGGCCTCAGCCATGTGGAAGGGCAGCTCCCAGGGGCTCTGTAAGAATAGATGTGTGTGTGTGTGTGTCCGCTGGCTAGCCATTGTCATCTCTTTTGTGGTGGGTATCAGCAGTGGATCTGTGATTGTGGGACAGATAGAGGTGACATCCAACCCTCCACCCCCTCACTATTGGATGATCAGTGTCCCTAAAGTGCCTGAGTCATGGACTAGTGCTCATTGTTTGCCCACCTCCAACCCCACCACTAAATAGGCCTGATTTGTTTCCATTAATTCTGAGGAGATTAGTGAAAATGTAAAAAAAAAATAATAATAAAGTGAGTAAAAAAATCCCTCCTCCTTTATCCAGATCTGTTCATGTCCCATCCTTCCATCAGGTTTTGTGAAATCTGGTCAGGACTTTTTGCATAATTCTGTTGACAAGCAAATCATCCAACCAACATACCAAAACAGACCCTCCTTGGCGAAGGTATAAAACACATGGTGTGGACTGATTGAAAAAAAAAAAGGTTAATCTCTTTAATTATCTGAGGGAATATTTTTTAACCATCGGGATATACTGTATGCCTTCCAAATTGGTTCATGATATGATGTTGAACTGATCATTGAGAGGAACCCACCAGAAGTGGCAGGCAGTGCATTTTCTCCAAACGCATGAAACAACGTTATGACTGAGCCATTCCCTCAGTGCAATAGATCCAGTGCTATCTTTTCTTGTAAAAGGTGCATCTTTCTTGGCAAACACCTCTGCTCTTTGATTCTGTTTGTCTGCACTGACTCATAGTTATGTCTAGCTGCTCTTAGTAACTGTATGCTAATACAGGATGGGTTAATCTTAAACTGGATTAATCAGGAGGTGGATCAACCTGCCCTATTGATCCAACATAGCAACTCTGTCCTGAACTTTGATTGATTGACCATTATAACCTTTCTGTGTTTGTCACAACAGTCATTTATAAGAGGTGCTGTGAGGCCAGGTGTGCCACAGTCGATAGAGGATTTGGTGTCAGTGCAACACATAGGAAGTTCAGAGTGAGATCATTGGGTTGGAATTGAAACCAGTTGGTGAGGTGCAGGTTTGGGCTGGTCGCAGTCGGTTAGTGCACAAAGGACAGCGTGGTTAAGCCCAGCTGGGGGAGAAAAATATTTAAACTGGCAGAGAAGAACTCGAAGGTTTTCGTTCAGGCTGCCTGGGCAGAAACAGAACAAAGTTGGTGAACTGTGATCACACCTCGGCTGCAGCCTGTCAGGAAGTCGAGGTGGAAAGCGCACAAGTATGTGTTTGTATACGTGTGTGTGTGTCTCTGAGTGTGTGTGTGTCTCTGAGTGTGTGTGTGTGTGTGTGTGTGTGTGTGTGTGTGTGTGTGAACAAACCAGGGCATTTTGGTAGAGGCTCAGTAGGCTCAATTTACTCCTCAGGAATGAAATGTTGGAAACAAAGGCTTATAATGTGGTTAACATCCTTCCTCAAGACTAGCTAGGCCATTCCTCCTCTCCAAGTCACCAATCTCCTGAATTAATCCACCCCAGCTGCACTCTGGCAAATGAGGCGGCCATGCAGATGCTAAATAAAACAATATGCTGAAAGGGGATCCCTCCTTCTGGCACGGACGCCTGCTTCTCAGGTCTCAGTCTGAGCCTCCGCCAGGCTCAGACTATCCCCCACCCACCCAGAATCAGGCAATTGATTTCACATCCCAACCACACACACACACACACACACACACACACACACACACACACACACAGTCCCACACACAGTCCCACACACACACACACACACACACACACACACACACACACACACACACACACACACACACACACACACACACAAACACACACCTTCTACTCCACTATAGCAGACAATAGACCTCTTGAAGCCCTTGGATTATAATTAATGTAATTGTAGATCTCTAAGACAAGGTAATGTGTGGAGTGTGTAACCACCTCCGACCCACAGTGAGCACAAAGACTTTATTCTCAGCTTCTTCCTCCAAGAAACACTGCCAAGGCTATCTTGAGCAGTGGGACATCTGTTTATATAAAGTTCCACGCCATTTATATACATCTGCTGAAAGTGTGTGTGTGTGTGTGTGTGTGTGTGTGTGTGTGTGTGTGTGTGTGTGTGTGTGTGTGTGTGTGTGTGTGTGTGTGTGTGTGTGTGTGTGTGTGTGTGTGTGTGTGTGTGTGTGTGTGTGTGTGTGTGTGTGTGTGTGTGTGTGTGTTAGGAGGGGGGTTGGACAAGCTGACTTACCCCATGTGACCTCTAGCCTTCTCATTGGGCTCATCTGTCTGCCCTGTTTAATTATCTTCACACACACACACACACACACACACACACACACACACACACACACACACACACACACACACACACACACACACACACACACACACACACACACACACACACACACACACAGAGGTCAGGGCTGCAGCTGAACCTTGCCACGCCACCTCCACTCCCACTTTGCTTCTCCTTTCTCCCTCCCACTCCTCCCTCAATTCCCCCATGGTCAGGCATGGTTGCTGGTCGTCTGCATGACTCTGCAGAGGATTAAGCCAGATATGTGTGTGTGAGAGAGAGACAGCACTTGGGGTTTACATGCCACTTATTCCCCACCAGCATTATTGCAACGACTGAGACATACATCCCTCCAGAGACCATCAGATTTCTTTATTTCCATTTTATCATGATCATGCCAAGATGCTCGTTTTAAGCAAGTGTGAAACAATATTAATTTGCTGATATGATGGCTTGAATGTGCTATAAGGCCAGTATTGTGAAAATCATTGAACATCTCCAATATTATCACTTAAACATGTTAAACACAAAAAGTTATGTGACATAAAGAAAAGAATCTGCACTATTTCTAGTCAGCAATCCAAATAAATCAATATCAAATTAATAAATTAGCAAATATGGTCATTGACCAAATTAACTGATTTGAACCAAAGGTCAATTTTTTTATTCCTATGTAACGTGTGTACAGATGACATGATTTTATATACTCATCAGTAACTTAAATTGCAACCAGTGTTACAAATAGCCTCAAATGCCTTTATGTATAAGTATCATATACGCTATATATTATAATAAGTTTGTGGAAATGGTGTGTGTATTTTGTTTTTCTTTTAGTGGCAACATTTCTCATAATCAAAGTGGACAAGGAGGTTAGATCCAATCACAAGCGGTTGGCGACTCAGCCCAGTTGCTGAGGTGTGCAGAGCGAGATCTTGGTACAAGACAGCGAGGTTGAAACAGAGGAGAACGTTGGGGGATTGCTTTATTTTTCGACTCAGCAGAATCAGTGTTCTGACAAGAAGCCTAGAAAGGAGGCAGTGTTTAGTCTCGATTCAAGGACAGAGCCAGAGGTGTTATGTCTCTCTGTCTTCTCACTCTCTCTCTCTCGACCTTTCATGTTTTCTTGAACTGGTTACTTCCCCTGTGTCAAACCCCTTCCTATGCCCCGCCAGACACCCACCCCTCACTGCTTTCACCATCTGCGGCGAAGCCATGCAGCTCAGGAAGTGCTGTGAAACATCAGATTCCATTTCCTGCAGCAATCAATACATCTCAGGTCCAGCAGACACACATCCACAGCTGAGAATGCACATGCCCCCCCCCCCCCCCCCTTTCTCTAACACACACACACACACACACACACCTTGTGTGATTTCACACTGTATGCATGTAAGAAGGGCTTTTATTCAGAGTCTCCCATTGAATCAAAAGAAAGGTGTCGGGTCAGTCAACTACCTCTTTGAACACTGCTGAAAAATGCTTTAAACATCACCGATGTCAGTGGGGTTCTGGTTTATTTTGACATGGTTCAAGGAGATGCTGAAAGGACTCACCTACACGGTTATTCATTTCGCAGACACTTCACTGAAGTACAGTCCATGGCACAGTAAATAAAGGTGATGCTTTCCAGAACGAGTGCGTCAACACCTGGTTCCACGTTCCCTCTGACACAAGTGCCACAAAGCTTGCAGCTGTTTCACGCTACGTGTAAGTTTTTTGCAAAGGGAGAGTTGGGGACTAAAAAGAGGATTTTTGAAGACCGACAAGTTTGGCAACTCATTCCGCTGATGTTGTGCTCGACTCATCAGGACTTTAGTCTTCAAGCGACTACGAGAGACTGAGTAGAAGGTGTCACTGAAGTAGCCTTAGATTCAGGCTCGTTTAACTTTGAAAACAGCTTATTGAACCAAAACTGATCTCTCCAGTCAAGCCTTTTAGCTCTGTATCAGAAGAAATCTCCATGCATACTAACACAACTGAAAATGCACATCAGATGACCATTCATGTACAGTGGGAATATGCATGCTCGTGTCAACAGGAAGCAGACTGTCTACTTTGCTTGTCGGTTGCTTAATTACAGAAAATAATATGAAGGAGGAACTTCTGAGGTGAAAAGTAAGAGCAGGAATTTCTTGACATGGGCCGCCGACGAAGTGAAACAGTTTGACAGTAACGTGTCAGCAACGCTTTAACCTCACTGCTGGTAGTTGAGTTATTCTCCATTCAGACTAAAATACAACCCCCGAGATTTCATATTAAAATGGAGCCTGCAGTGTTTCCAAAAATGCTTAGTTTTAGGTGGTCGCAACTGACCAGTGTATGAGAATGGTCATGTAATATGCAATGGACGGAGAGTGTTTCTGATATGGAGTGAAAATGCTCATCTGGACAGAGATTGTTTTGTTTTAAAATGAAAACTTATCGGCGTGGACGTAGTCTGAATCATCTAGTAAAAATCTATCTTCCTACAGTTTGTGAATTTCTCTACCACAGTTAAAACAAATAGATGGATGAATTGAAGGAGGGATCTTCCTCCCTCCTCCCCAAGTGCAGTAATGAAAAGATAGAACTCTAATGTGGATGGGAGCAGAAGTGAAGGGATGACCTCACAGCCACCTAATCGCCGCGGAGGGACAAGCCGGAGGCTAATGTGTCCATTAGCCTTCCCTCAGTCAGAGGAGAAACCAACTTGGCCGGGAGTGTTATAGAGGGAGAGAGGGATGAGATGGCGGACAGGAAACGACACAGAACTCGTTCCTCTCAACCCACAGCTTTGGCTGAACTCAGTCTAATCCTCACTGAAACTGCTACTTTGCCCGTATGTTCCACTTCACCTTCTTTTTCTTCAAGTGAACATTATCAAATGATTGTGTTTTTGAAAACAAAACGTTTTTTGTGGGACGGGACAGAAAAGATACATCCAAAAACATATTAACTCAGCAGTGAACTGGAACTAAACAGATATTGTTGACAGTTTTTGTTAAACAGAAAACTATATGCTGCAAAAGCATCAGCCTCTGTAAGTGATCCTCTCTGGGACTGTGTAAATGGGGATCCTATTGTTCCTTGTCTGGTCTACAGTTCATCGCTGGGGGTCAGTGAGGTTGCTGATACCAGAGTTTGCGCGAATGGAAGCCCCCCTCACCCCCCTTGTCATGTGACCCGTGTGGGTGACTGTCGGTGGACTCCCAGGGATGGGCCTTTGACGTACAAAAAATGAAAACACAGTACATGAACACACAGCTGAACCCATGCAGTGTCACATGTTAACCTGATGCACTGCAATCCCTCTTACTTCCCCTTTTCGGAGTACAGCGCGGGTGAGAAGCGCGTCTGCTGTCAGCCACAACAACACTGCAGTGCAGACTGTCAGTCTGAACTTGGCAGCAACTTCGACTTCTGGTTTTCGACACCGCACCGACTTCCTGTGGCGTCTCCACCCCGCTGTCTGAAGCACCTTTAGCAACTCCTGATATACCAGACCCATCACCAGAATTCCTGTCCTGCATTGTCTTGAAATTCTTACTGTTTGGTGTCTTTTGACATTGTTGCTGTATTGCCCTTTTTCCCCCTTATCCTGGTTATGATTGCCGTCAGGGCAACCTGAACAGACACAGAGCACTTGTTTGGAATTTGTGATCCACTTTTCTTCAACATGTGTCAAATTATCATAGGTTTTTCTGTCCTTCCTAATGTAGAGTCACTAGTTGGCTAGAAATAAATCAAACAGGGCAACTAACAAACATAGTCAGACTATAAGACGGGTTTTTAACGAACCCTACATGTTATCGTAACTTATTTGCAGGGCACAAGGGCGTAAAATTACTCAAGTTAGTTCAGTGTTATCATGACTGACAGAAATTAAAAATAAAACTGAATTATGTTAAATTAAATGATATTGAATGTAAAATAATGACTAAAGAAAGCTTTAGCTTCCAAAAACCTGTATGTGTCCAACCAAAATCTAGACCCTCCTCCATCACTTCGAGCCCTCCTCCCCTACCACTGGGTACCATGTGGTTTGGCTCTCTCTCACGCTCTCTCTCTCTCTCTCCCTGTGTCTCTCTTTCGCTCACTCTCTCTCTGAGTTCAACAGTGGAACAAAATATCCAGCTCGGGAGTGGAAAGCACCAGTATTTGCTAGCCAGCCAGCTAGATTTTGAGGCTGCCCAGCACCCTGCACTGAACCAAAGGACCTCTTTGTCCTCTGCTTTCACAAAGATACACCCCTAGCAGCAAAAAAATAAATAAAAAACACCTCTAGAAACAAAACTAACAGCAGTGTCCCAACAGAGGGGGAGAGAGGCGGGGGGCAGCAGTTTTACATACTGGGTCCAAGTGGAGGAGCTGCCAGAACCAGAAGTTACAAATAAAACCTGGTGAATGAGCTGGGGAAAAACAGAGGAAGGAAGTTTTCCATTTGAGCTAACAAAGCCCCACGAGGTCAGCTTCCCTTCGTTTCTCTTCCTCATGTTCTCAGCCATGATGGCGGATTTAGTTGACAGTGAATGGACCAAACAAAGCCCTATCCCATACCTGCTCATGTAACTCAATGTTATTGTGGATGAATCTGCTGTTTTCTGTAAATGTTTCCATAAAATTAAGAGGTTTGAGGTATCCAACCTCTGGGCATATCTGATGCTAAATGTCATATACTGTCGTGAGAGTGTTTGTAATAATGTCTCATGAATTAATATTAATTAATCTATTGACTATTTTGTCAATGAATGAATTAAACATCCAGACTGCACACCGTCACAGACCAACAGTCCAAACACCAAAGAGAATGAGTGATTCCATGGTATCACTCAACAATGATACAAAACAGTTTTTATCACTTTTAATAGATAGATGATTTTAGTGATTGTTCGGTTATCAGCAGTGTTGATACATTTTCTTTCCACTAACTAAATGATTAATCGACACTTCAGCCCTATCCCATCAGTCCGACTGATCTAAACCGTCCGTGTCGGATCTAAATAGTATAGTTTTCTTAGACATTTCAGACTAATTTATATGGTATAGTTCTTGTAAAGCTGGTCATTTTTTAAGAACAGATTTAACAATTGAAACATTTGGAGATGATAGTATTGTTTTTGTATTGGTACATAAATATTGTATCATAACAATTTTTTTAGGGAAACTATACCCAACCCTACAAATTAAGCATCTTATTTCACCAAATACTGTAGGAACCTAAACGTGGAATGTCACTCAATGTCAATTTGTTAACCCAATTAGTTTGAGTTTAGAGTCTGTAGTGGGATTCATCAATGAGAGTTTCAATTGCTGGAAGCAAAGTTTGGTGTGAAATATGAGTTAAAAAGGTTTTCTCTGGGTGAGTTAAGTGACATTCCTCTGTCACATGAGGTCCTTAAGTAATTGTGCTCCAGTGCAAACAAGGTTTAAAAGCAGAGATGGTGACAATCAGCGAGTGTTGTGACAGAAATAACAAACTCATGACTATCACCGAATCTGACAGTCATAAACAGATAGCCAGACACAGTCTACGAGCGGCTGCAACTCTGCTTACCCTGCTTTGACTGGCCTTTATTTGCTCTGAGAGTGTGTGTTTCCATACAATAGTGCTGCTGAACTTTGAGCCTTGTCTCGAGACCTGAGCTGTGATAGTAGAGACGCAGTCGGCAGCCGCATGGATGTTATTCTCTGCCCTTGATAATGGAGCTTACCGCTGCTGTGACCTCGGTACTCCACCCTGACCTCTGAGCTTTACAGCATCGCAGATATGCCCCAGTACCTGCTACACACGCACATGCACGGCATGGGCCACCGATTTGTTGACTGCTGACCGCGTGCTGGGCGTGTCGTACAAAGTCCCATTCAGAGTGTTAATTTGGCTCAACTGGAAGTTCATCGATTACAGAAATAGCACTGCGATCCAAGAGAGGACGGCTTAAAATGTTGTTACACTGTATGGTGGGTGTGTTTGTGCATGTGGGTCGACGCTGCAGGACACTGGCAGCTCCGGCAAGCAGCTACCAAGGAAATTCCTATTTCAGGCTATAAGTCTGATGGGGAGCCGCAGACAGTCAGACACCTCTGCGGCGTAGCGAGAGGGAGGGAGAAGCGATAATGGATTTACTTCAGTGTGTGTTTCAAGGTGCCAGACAGTCTCTCTTCTCTCTCTCTCTTTCTCTCTCTCACTCTCTCTTACTCTCTCACTCTCACTCTCTCTCTCTTAAAGTGGGCTAAGCAGTAGCTCAAGCATCAAGGCCAGGCAGTCTTGTATGTAAAACTACTCTCCTTCTTTTTATGCTTGGAATGAGCTGCAGAATTAAGTGAGAGAGGATTCAGACAAGTGTGTGTGTGTGTTTGTGTGCGCACATGCTTTTAAGTCTAACGCCCCGCCTCTACACAGCACAGCACAGCACTCTGGCCCTACATTATTCCAAATGCTGCTGCAGTGATTGGAGCGGTAATGCGGTTGCTAAGCAAATGCAATCTTCCTGGACTAAATCGGAGTGACTGCTTCCTGGCTGGCTGGCTGGCTGGCTGGCTGGCTGGTGGGCTGGGCTTGGCTGCCATTGTTGCTGCGTGCTAGCTTGATTCACACACAGAGACATACACACGCACATGGCAGTGTTCTCTTACTGTAGCACCAGACCAACCTCAGAGAGTAGCTTTCTACTGGAAAAAAATCGTAACATTTTTTATGCACCTAATGTGTCCAATAGCTTCATTTCAAAATTATTATACATTTTTCTAATATGAAGTCATGGGTTAAGTTCCACCCAGGGACTTTTCTTAACACTTTGTCATATTAGCTGCTCAGGGTGAGAACGTGACCAAGAATGAATTAAACAAACTAGGGAATAGTGGTGGACCACCACAAAAGCCGTCAGATGAGTCAGTGAACTACCATATAACTTCTGGTAAAATCACTACAGGTGAAATGGTTAACACTGCTGTTTAACAAAAACTGTCAAAAATATCTGTTTAGTTCCAGTTCACTACTATTTAATTTTTTTCCCGCCCCACAAAAAAAATAAATCAGCTTGTAATGTTCACTTAAACAAAAAGAAGGTGTAGTGGAACATACGGGCAAAGTAGCAGCTCCAGTGAAGATTAGACTGAGTTCAGCCAAAGCTGTGGGCTGAGAGGAGCGAGTTCTGTGTTGTTTCCTGTCCGCCATCTCATTCCTCTCTCCCTTTATAACACTCCCGGCCAAGTTGGTTTCTCCTCTGACTGCTACTGGAAAAACAAAACCAATACTGAGAGTGCTACATTTCAAATAACACTGCATTGCATTATATTTTTTTGCAATAAAAACCCAAGTAAAATTTTTTGCAACTTTATCTTGTAAATGAGAAGTTGAAACTAAAAACACCCTTTCTCATTTCAGCACACTCAAGAGTTTTGTGCTGTGGCTGCAGTTGCACTTGTGCGACCAGAGGCTCACGGGAGCAAACTTAAGCTAATGTTAGCACATCTAAGCTGGATGACGAGATAAAAACATACCATCTATTGTACCTCACTGGGAGATAGTTTGATTTCATAACTAAGTATTTATTTAATCCAGTTTTAACCTTTTGATCTTTTTTTTTTGACAAACCAACCGTATGGTCATTGGGAGAAAAATAATTTCAGAGCTCAAAGTTGGTGATTGTCTGAAACCCATCCAGTGAATGTTTGGCATCAATGCCTGATGGAAGGCATTCATCAGTTGTAGGTTATCAAAATGCTTGTTGACAAATTATATATCGCTTGACTAATTGATTGATTGGCCCACAAACAATGTATTATTTACTTTGGAAAGAAAACAAATCCTACTTAGGTCACATTTCAACTATTATCAACCCCAAACTTAAATTCTACCAGTTTGACAGGGAAGATTTTGTTAAGATACAACCTTCAAAAATTTTGTAGCAGAGTTTGACGATTCACAAAGTGGTTTCCGACAGAATTTTTCATGTAGTGTTGCGTTGATGACTGTAGTCCAATCTTCTACCTGCTCTCTGGTTGCTGACCGGCCCGCCAGTCGCTGGCTCAAGTTTCTGTTAATGCGAGATGGCAGCTTGGGGTCAACTGTCTGTCAATGAGCTAGATGGAGGCACGCGGTGGGGAGGGGCTTAAAATTCAGTCCCTGAAGACGGCTTTAAGAGGTCAGCACGACATATTCTTGTCAGGGGACCAAAGAGTGATGGGGCCAGTAATTAGCCTGTCCAGAAGTCAAGAGGTGGTAATGTGAAGGACCTGAAGGTGCATGGAGAGATCCACTTTCAAACGTGTTTCTGGTAGTAGTGCTGTCTATATATGTGTACGGGTTTGTGCGTAAGAGCAGCGTGCCATCTACTTTTAGCTTCACACTCAGTGTCACATTTCCTCGCCTTACGTCCAAGCTATTCCAATTTGTACTGAGTATGTCTTACTCTTACACTTTCTCTAAAGCACCCAGTGTAGATGGAAACACGGCTGTGTGTTCACTGTTTGAGCACTAACGTGTAAACTTTGAGGAATATGGTGCTACATACTGGTACAGCTCTTTGTACAACACTGAAAATCAGTCCAAATTGTTTCTAAATAGAAGTTTTAGTTTTTAATAGGTCAGTAGTTCCATGAAACCCAATTGCTATCATTCATTACTCAGTGTTACTCATTGATTTGCAGTTTTTTACTGTTTTCTGTGGGACCCTGTAAAGGAAACTAACCTCTATTTTGGTTGAAGAAGAATCAGATATTCTATCAATTAAAAGCCATATATACACCATTTTATAATTAGATAATAATTAGTTGAAGCCCTGTGTTTGAAAATTTTTGGTAATCCTCCTGTTTGCCATATTTTCATCCATTTCAGTTTATTGTCAACCAAACACATTGCCAGTGTTCCTACAAGCACAGGGCTGATGTGTTTGAACTGTTGTGATATTGGGCACAACGATCTTTGACTAAGAGGTCTGCTTCTTCACAGACTTTAGACCCACACTGCAACATTAGCCTGCTAGCTAACAAGCCACAGTGTTGTTATTCCCTTTTGTCTAGTCTCAACCCAGAGTCAGTAGAAATTACACTGGAATGGGGCTGGTGCAGACTAAAATGTGTGCAAATCATTAACTACAAAAAATATCAAAAGCTTGGTACATTAAAGCTTGGTGATTATAAAATCTCAATTTTACACTGATGAGCAGAGTGGTATGTCTCATGGAAAAAGGGGTTACAAAAGTTTGAATAACACACACTGAAGGTTTTAGTATCAGGGTAGAAAGATAAATAGTCATATTGGCTTTGTTATCAAATGCTGCACTGCCCTGGTTGTTTGTGTGTTTGTGCAGAAAGGTAGGCTAGCAGGTTCCCTCTGCTTCCAGTCTCTGTGCTAAGCTAGGCTAACACCCACAGAGGCAAAGAGATAAAAATGACATTGAAGAGGAAGAGCGTTCCTGGTGTTACCAAAATGTTGGACTGTTGCTTTAAATGGTTCTTTCCAGCACTATACCATGTAGTCCGGCCATGCACAAGTGCTCTCTGCTGCTGTGTGGAACCCTTTTTGTTCAGAGTGTGTGTGCGAGGGAGGCCTCATGTGGCCCTGACCTGATTCCAGCCAAGCATCGCGTGCCTGACCAGAGCGTCTCTCTGTTCTCGTTCTCTCGTTCTCTTTCCCATCCACCCATCCATCCATCCATCCATCCATCGGCCATCCCTCTCTTGCTCTGCCCCCTTTCTCATCCATTCTTCTCTCCTTTCTCTCTTTTTCTCTCTCTTTTCCCCCCACATTACAGTGGGCCTCACTGACCATGCTGCACAGTTCACTTGAGAAAACACACACACACACACACACACACACACACACACACACAGTCAGGCTCTCACCATGCTTACCTCAGTAGAACTGAACTTAACAATTTCTCAGCGACTTTATGACAGAAGTGTCAGTGGCGCTGTTAGGGACGCCAAAGGAATGTTTCATATCTAGGTTAAAGTTCTGGATCAAACAGAAAATCATTTTTTTCCATTCAACATTTTAAACCATAATATTATTGTTTATTAGCTTTTTGATTAATTAACTACTTTGATGCATGCCAGATGTTAACTTGATAAAATATGTTTCCTGTCATTTGCTTTGGTGGATTCAAAACTATCTTAACGGTGGCTTTAAGGGCCAGCTTAACACGACAACCTGCTGCTGGAACTTTGCCAGCACCGAGCAGGCTGCCAACTAATAATCAACCAAACGTTTGTCGATGAGAAGATTCTAAGTTCTGATTGGACTGTTGGTTGCAGGAAAAAAATATAGTTATCATGAACATGTAATAACTGGTCAACTACTGGCTACTGAAAGGAGTGTCTTTGGTGCGTGAATTCATTTCCTGTGCACATGTTGATAACAACAAACGTGTCCAAATGTTCACACTCGGAAGAAAGATTGAAGACTTTACAAATGGATTTAAGGCATATAAAACACCAGCATCTATAGGGTTTTGCCCCCCTCCCACCCCCCCATGATCCAAAGCCTGTCATCCCCAATTACCCAGATGTGGGCCTCAGCCTCCATCCCTCCTACTAATTCCTCTTTTCTCTCCCTCTCTTTCTATTCTTCTGTTTTGGACACAAAAGGCAGCGGGACGAGCATTGCCATTGTTTAGGAGTGTTATATAAGGGTTATTAAGGCATATGTTTGCACGCTACAGCATAATCCTGCTGGCATTTTTTAGTCATCAACTCATTTTATAATGGTGAACAATATAGAAAAGACTTAATAAGATGGGGATTTTGTGAATTATGACAAAGAGAAGCTGAAAGCACTGCGAAAGTAATTTTCAAAGTTGCGCTATACAAAAATCCAATGCTGGTGGAAGCAACAGGTAACAGTTTGAAACTGTAAAAACCTGCAGAAATACAATTGGTGTACAATTATATAATAGTCTATAAAATGTTGAACTAAAAATAAATGAATAAATAACAAAAAAAATGTCAATGCTTCACTCTTCATCACACACTCACAGACATCAATGTGCTTCAAATTGCTCTCATCAGATCATTCAGTAGCATCCGAAACACCCTTTCCAGTGGTGTAACTGTGGAGAGGGGGGGGTGCGTCCAACCATTATGTGACTTTTTGAAGCAGACAGTCAGACAGCCATGCCCAGTTCCTTGCAGTGGTGATTGAACTTTTCTGTCAAGTTCTTTTCTTTGCATTAAAATTACTCTGTCCCTCCTAGTTAATTTGAAATGCACAGGCTTTTCATCCCCCCAGTCTCTTTCCAGTTCTCCTCGCAGTCAGAATCAACTTATAGGGAGTCTGGTGTCTTTTCCGGACTCTTGTTTATTCTTCTGAGGAGGAAAGAGACGAAGGTCAGCAGCCTCAAAAAGTAAAGCAGTGCTTTCTCCTTTGGGAACGACCTGTTGGAACAAAGAATAAAGTCATGTGGTGCTGTCTGTGGTAGAATCAACACCAAAACAGCTGCAAAGAATTCTGACAAGCTTATTACGCTACCTCTTCACATGTTCATATCCTACTTGACTAGGAGATCCACTGTTTACACACTGAACACCACTCATGCACTTTATGTGGGAGGCCCATCATTCGCATGGGGGACCGACTTTTATCGACTGACCTACTTTACAAAGCACTTTGTATTCATATTGAATCTGTAAATTTGGTGAGTTGCACCTCTATGTGGTGCTTTTTAGGAGCCTCGTGAGGCCGGCCCATGTCGGACAGGGGGGAGAGAGGACAGGCTGCCACCGCTGCTGCGTCTTTAAAAACTCTCCCCAAGCTGCTTTTCAGATTACCAGCGCTGCAAACTAGGTAATCGCTCCTCAGCACGAAAGGGCTTATATATCAACTGCAAAGTACGCACAAATCATTCCCAGCGCCATCTCACCCTGCATACTACTTAAATCGGATTCTTGTTTTTGCTGTTTTGTTCTCACTATTATTATGCGGGTGGGTGCTGTTGTTTACCATTCACTCTTGTTTGGATGCACAGTGCTGATGCTCATGGCTTGTGTATGTGAGAGAGGGACTGTGTTCTAGGCTGTGTGTTTGCGTGACTGACCATTTCAAGCCTTCTCAGCTATTTCCTGGTGGCAGGTGGCACCAACATGGTGTTACAGTGCAGAGTGCAAACCATAGATGTGTAAAAGGAAGGACAGGGAAAGAGGAAAAATGCAAAAAATAAGTGAATTAAAGAAGATCAGGTTCGGTAACTTGGTGCCTTTTTGTCAGGGTCAGCAACAACAAATAATATTTATATAACTGTACATCAATATTAAATCTAAAAATCAAATATCTGAGTTTGTCTCTGATGA
Organism: Scophthalmus maximus; assembly: GCF_022379125.1. Taxonomy (NCBI): domain Eukaryota; kingdom Metazoa; phylum Chordata; class Actinopteri; order Pleuronectiformes; family Scophthalmidae; genus Scophthalmus; species Scophthalmus maximus. Next base: position 29,808,630 of record NC_061517.1, read on the forward strand.
AGTTTCTTTCACCAACATGATTTATCCACATCCCCCACACAGACCAATTACAGGCATGTTTTTTGTGCCCCGCTTCATGGCAACCATGGTGAAGTAGTGATAGTGGTGGTGGTGGCGGACAACCAAACAGGGGAGGCCTGCACCGGGGGCTTGGTCTTGGCACTGATAGTGGTGCAGCTAAGGAGATCGTCAACATCCCCCCTGCAGTCTTTTGCAAGAGGGAAGAGTGCTAAATAATTCTGCTCCCAAGTTCCACATGCAGAGCAGCAATCTTAAACTAGTTACAGCTAAATGCTTTAAGTAGTCAATAAGATTACGGTTATTGGCCTTTTATTAAGAGCCATTACGTGCAATCATTGTCACCCATCATGGTTAGGAAGCACTGATCATTGGTATCAGACTTTGTCATATCTATAGAAGAACAGATGTTGGATCCCTCATCAATTATACTGTACTCTGAAATGAGGAAAGAAATACTTGTATCTACCTCATTTAGAAATTGGGATTATATTGCAATCAGCAAGGGTAGAGTCTGATGTCCGGCCGTCTTAAAGCAGCAGCAGCAGCAGCAGCTTTGTGTGATAAGTAGAAAAAAGGTCTGGAAAAAGTGAGTTTTTGTGGAGTTCTGGCAAATAATTTGTGTGTTCTGGTGACAACACCCCCTTCCTCCAATGTTCCTTTCTAGCTCATATGCTTCCCATCAAGCAGAGTGGTCTACATGACGTCAGTGTGTGTATGTGTATGTGTGTGCATGCATGAGGAATGGCAGGGAAACCAGTTCTGCTTTCCAGATGTGGAAAGAAAGGAGGGAAATGAGGAGAACAGGATGGACAAAAGAGAGTGTGACGACAAAGGCAATGGGCTTCAATAGACTTTAAGGATCCTCCTGATTCCAGTTTGAGTTTGTCCTGTGGTCAGTGGTAATTATCATGTATCTGGGTCCCCTGTCACCTTTACTGATCACTTATCAAACAGTGGGGCCTCACATCATCCCCAAACCACAGTTTTCTCATTTGCTCACTCTGCACAGGGAACTGTTTTCTAAACGCTACTTTTTTTTCTTGTTCCCTGGATGTACACTTGGCCTTGAATATTCTGGCCTTTACACCTCCTTGTCTACATAAAACTATTTTCTTAGAAGCCACAGCAGCTTTTTTCTAAGGGCCTCAGTTTCAACCGCCCAGCTTTGAAATCATTTGTGGGCTGTTAGCTGCTCTGGACACAGCCCAAACTTTTTTGGCGTGTTATTCAACCTGACCCCTCTCTGACCTCTCTGTGGCCAGGGCTCTCTTGCCGTAAAAGCTGAGGACGTAAAGACGGACTTTGACTTCTGGTCATTAAAGGACATTTGGCGCAATTAAGCCTTCAAGTGTCCCTCCCTTGATTACTTCTCAAGATAGTGTTTGTAGAGTGGGCCTGCATTCTAAAGGCCAGACGCAATCGCCACCCCTCCCCAGCACCACCCCCTTTTTTCTTTTTTTTCCTATTTTTACAGTGGTCCAGACCGTAAAGTCAGTCAAGAGGTGGCTTTGGCTGTTTTGGAGGGAGGTCATGAAGGGTCGTGAACCTTCTGTGACACAGAAATGAGTTCTCTGAGGCCAGTCTGTCCAATATACTTCTTTATCAATTGCCGTCATTAAGGTGCCTGATAAGGAGTTACTTATGGCTTGACTACAGGTCTACAGGAGCTACTGAAGCCTGCAGGATGAATGTTTGAAGTAGTCTCTACAGCAGTAAAATCAGAAAAAAAAATTAAAAGAATGTTTGCATGCTGCAAATCCTTTCTGCAACATGGTGCAACTGTCCTTTTTTAAATCTGATTCCAGATTCCGATTCTAGTCATAGGATGATTCTACTCTCCTTGTGATTAAAAGGACCACCACCAAGATCTTTGGACTTCACTGCAATCTTACCCTCTGAAAGTGAACTCTGCGAATCAGAGGACGACCAGAAATCAAATGCCAAGCTGGGGAGGGGGAGCAAGTGTTAATGAGATGCTGGTTTCTTGAGGTGACTCGACTGTAGTTGACTGTGGCTTGATGGTTGGAGCCTTGTTGTCTTAGACGCCAGGATTATATGGCTCCAGGGTCAACTGGTCACTGTTTTACAGGGGTGGAGGCTAGTTCACAGGCAGCACAGGCCCCTCTCATGCCATCTGGCAGCCATAAAAACATCCCAGTAAGCCTGACTTTTGCAATGTTTGATGGGGCTCTTTGGGGGTGAGCTTAGGAGGTAGAGGGTGTAGGACTTCTGTTTCGCCCCTTGCTCCTCACCTTTTACCCGAAGACTGTTTATTTCCTCCTTAGAACAGGATAACGTCAGATTGTTGCCTCTGGCATCTGTGTAATTTTTGTTCCAGCATACAGTTTCCGGATTTTTTTCTTTCTTTGTTGACATGTGTGGAGGGATATTGCAGCAAAAAGTAGTATTGGTGCTAAGAGCTGCAACAGTTGTTGTCAGCAGGTTGTTATCGCCACTGACCTAAGCATCTTCACAATCGTTGTAACCTGCCAAAGGGCCAGCCCTCCTTCATCATTTATTGATTTCTCGCAGCAGAGTACATGCTGAAGGTTACATGGAGGATGTTGCTGCAATATTCAATAAACATCCAGCTGACGACTGAGAAGAGCCACTGTATGAGACTTACGATGGTTAAGACGAATAAACAGGCATTGTCTTTAGTCACAAAACCTGCTTCTTCTTCTGCTTGTATTGTTCTTTGTGGCATCACTTTCATAGGTGGCGAGGCCTCACAGTCTTGTCAGATAAGAGAGTGAGAAAGGAAACATGTGAGCATTCTCAGCGCCACCAGAACTAGACGAGGCAGAAAAACAGCAGCACCAGTGGAAAGGTCACAGATAAATGAAAGGGTTCCCCACTCTGATGTGTATTCTTAACGTCAGACACAAAATCACTGAGATTCTTTTCAGTAGTGTATGAAGCACTGCCTTCGGGAAGTGTTGCTGGGGCTTCCAGACTCTGAGCATTTTAAGATTTTTTATTCTGTCTAAATGCGTCTGCAAGTTTCCTAGAGTACATTTTTTCTCATGTTACTGGAATTCATGTACTCCAAGCAGAAGAAATTTTACTTGTCAGAGCTGATAAGATTCTTGCAGAGGACTGACAGTAGTGAGCGACCTGTTAAAGAGGGAGGGACCGGGGTGAGGACAGTGCTTTTGTCCCAATTACATCTAATCCCTTTAGTTGCAGAGAAAGTGGGGACCCCCTGCTAGCTCGCTTTGACTACACAGAGGAAGCTATGTGGTGAGGAAAACCAAGAAAATTCGTGACGGGGGCTAAATCTCCCAGAGCGTCCCAGGGGAAGAGAAAGTCAAGAAGCATTATCTGTCCTTTGTCTTTGCGGTTCATCTGCCATTTCAGATGAAAACGTGCCACTTTTCAGCCAGCCTTGAAATATGTTAAGCGGAGAGACATTAGCCAGACCAATCCTGTTATGAGCATCAGTGCTAGAGGGAAGGGGAGGGGGTTAGCAGGGGGAAGGCACAATCTTCTTAAGTGATTAATCAGCATGTGAAAGTGAGACCTACTGAGGGATTTCTCCACCACAAAATTTCAACAACTCTCCTTTTACTGTTATTTTTTTCTCCACATTTTGAATCACATTTCACGAGAAGCGGTTTTCATCCAGCAATGCTTTGAACATTGAGGGTAATATTTGCTGTTCGTTAAACAGATCAGACCTTTTCCGGGAGTTGCTTTAGCTCTTTTTCAGGATGATCCATTCTAGAGAACGAATGAAAATAAAAGACACTGCAAGAAGAAAAGATGCATTCTCAAGTTTAGCCAATGAAGCATTGATATGGCTTTAGTCATAAGCATGGGATGTGGGGTTTGTCAACTGGCATTATTATGCAAAATGTGAAGGTTGCAGGAGGGGGCAATTAGGAGTGTGAAAAACAAACACATTTGGTGAAGTTTCACCCTCATTGCCTCATTAGGTGGTGCCTACAGGCCCCTGGTTATGTGTCAGAGAGAGTAATGTCAGTGGGGAGAAGTAATAGTGAGAAGTAAGACTTGCTGAGGGTCACAGCCTTTCTACACATGCAGATAAAGTCATGGCAGAGTCAGTTGTGTGTTTCGGATTCGGATGCACTCTGTATGCATGATTAATCATTAGTGCTCACATGTTTGTATGTATGTGGGGGGACTCGGCGGGGAAGTTTAAAGAGTGTATAGAAGGCTGATACCACAACCAACTCTGACATTTCTGGAATTGCTCAAACTTCAGCATGTAGTCACATTTAAAAGATGGAGGGGAATTTGAGGCATCATTGCCAACCCCCCCCCCCCCCCCCCCCACACACACACACACACCTTTTCAACAAACACTTATAGATTTGGGGCCCCCCATTGTCCTGTCCCCCCGCCGCCCTGCCCCATATCCCCCTACTACCTTGCCTTTTATAGGAAGAGATGGCGCAGTGGGGCCTTTTTATGAGCTGCTGTTCGCCAAGCAATTACTGTGCTTTAATGAGGCTGTCTGGAATTTCACAGTCCCCTTCCGCCGTGTCACTTAAGCCAAGTGCAGGAAAAATATAAAACCACTACTGAGAGAGGCAAACCGCCTATCTTGAGATGAGAGAATGAAAAGCGAGGAAGAAAAAAGAACCCTTACCATTCGTATTGTGTGTTTGTGCACACAAAAATAAAACACCTATACCATATACCATAGACCAAATCCAGCAGCTAACAAGAAAAACTGCCTGGAGATTATTTGACTAACTTCTCTCTTTTTTTCTCTCCATTTTCATGGCTCCTTTGGGGTGTTCCTGCTGCTGTTTTTCATCTATAGGTAAGTCTCTGTCTGCAGTTCTTCATGCTCTTTATCTCAGGGCTCTCTTCAGTCACAACACCATGTTAGATGTAACAGCTGCTGTCCATTTTCACCTTGATAACACACCACACATGCTTCTACATGCATGGTGCCTTTCACACTATGATAGCTTACACTGGAGCCGCAGTAAAACACACACTGTCTGTGCAGGTTGGTCATGTTACATGTGGTGCCTAATTGTAATTTTATGGCAGCAGCAGTGGCAGTAGCTCCACTTGCCTTCATGCGACTTGCTTTCAAACGCTGTAAAGTAAGATTAGTCTGGTAGTTTTAGAAGGGAGGAGCTGCGGCATGGGGAGGAAGGGGAGGGGAAGGGTGCGGTAGTGAAACCCCCAGCACAGACCAACGTGGTTTAACCAAAATGGCCGCCTACCACAGGCCTCTGTGAGATGGAGTAGGGTGTAACCACATGTTTCTGCTATCTTCCACGTAGCAGTGGTGCATATTGTGACCTACAAACTGCTAAGAGTGTGCACACAAAAACAACGCTTTACTCCTTCTTACACCTTTGTTTTGCACAACTGTGTCCGCCACCATCTCTGTTTGTGTCATCCTGCTCCACAGAGCTCCCCGAAGCCTCACAGCGTTGTAGAATGACAGTTCTGCCAACAGTGCGTTCCGGCACACTAAACCCCATTTTAGCGACCACTGACCATCTCTTTATAGAAAGAAACACCTAGGTTGAAGGTAAAAGTTCATTCTTGGCTTGTAAAAACACAAGTTTGACAAAAGAAACTCAATCCATGCAGCAGAGGCCGAGATGGTTTAGGCCACGTTCAGACAGTTTGCCCTGTGTTAAACCAACTCAAGAGGCTGCGTTGGCGGGATGGTTGTTGTAATTTTTGTTGCAAGGAGACAGTGAAAAGCCTTGGCACTCAAGCAAAGTTCAGCTTCTTTTTTTTTGATGAACCAAGACTGTAGTACAGTAAGATTTGGATCGTTGTCCTGAATCAACAAAGGAGGAGGATGTTCTTCTCAGTGTGGATGGCTGGCCTCTCTCAGAACAAAGGGCCAGTAGTCCACCCCTGGGGAATGCATCAGCTGGGGAGGAGGGCATCAAGGTCAAGGGGCAATCCCAGGGCAGGGGTGATAGGTCATGTCCTTCGCTGAGGACAACCAGGATCAGAGACAAAGAGAGATGAGGTGCCGTTGAGAAGTAAGCGACAACCAACTTAGCATAATCAGTCCTCCTGCTTGTCATCTGTGAGCATCCCTGCTCACAACTTTTCATATACAATGAAAAATCTAAACTTTTAATGGCTCATCAGAACAGCTAAGCAAGGTTAGCCAGAGAATATTGTTTAGCAAACCCACACTTTTTGCTGTGTGAAATAGCACTTTGCATCTTAAAAAAATTGGTGGCCCACGAAAAAACACCCTAGGAAACACTGGGGGGATTTACAAAGGCTATATTAAGAAAGAACAAATCATTTTTATCATCCCAATACATAATGCCACAGCATAGTACTGGACACTGTAAAACAATTGCAGAGACGGGTTTGGTGAGGAGTGCTGAGCAAGGTGAACCACGGAACATGTTGACTTTTTTGGTTGGTGCACATGTGGTAGTAGTAACCACACACAAGGTATCTAATAAATCTCAGCACATTAAGGGGCAACTTCATCTTCTCTTGCACCACAGACACATGTATGGAGATACTGGCCACTGAGGTCAGCATAACTAAACAGGGGGCATTAAGAAAACGATTAAAGCACCATTTTTGTTTTGTTTTGTCTACACTTACACACACACAAAGCAAAAGTTGTCCACATTGGCAGGCCTGTAGGGCCAGTCAGTCATGACAAAATGTGCATGGCATTTCACTAGGAAATTTGGGGCAGAAAAAAAAAGGCACGAAATCACTGGAACTGCCGAGCAGGTACCAGGGTCTGGCCTCGCATGTATTCAGGGTTTCCATGTCACCTTGTCTGAGCAGACGCTCCAACAGTGACACACTAAAGCAGAGAGAGGTGAAGGGAGAGGTGTGTCCATGCATGCAGACACGTGTGTGTGTGTGTGTGTGTGTATATGTGTGTGTGTGTGTGTGTGTGTGTTTGCGCGTGTGTAGCGGGCAGCACGCCCTTGCAGGTTTCTCTATCACTCAGCTTCCATTAATTTTTAATTGCTTCCTACGCCTGGCACACAGCTCCACTTCTGACTCAGTGAGCAGAAAGGAGGAAGGACTCCCTAGCAGAGGAGAGAAAGGAGTGAGTGGAGGAGGAGGACAGATAAACACATGAAAGGGGGAAATAACAGGAAGAGAGGACAAGAAGACAAGAAAATGGAGGGGAAAGGGCCTTCCTTGTGACAGATTTGGCTCCACTCAGATCCTTCTTTTCGCACCTTGTTTCTCTATTCTTCTCTCCTCTTTTCCCCCCTTCCTTCTCTCCTCCTACCATTTCCTTTATTCACCATCTTTGAGCCTTTTCTCTCTACTGTATTCCAGCCTGCAGTATCCTTTATCACTGTTGGTGAATTAATGAAAAGGAGAGGAAACCCAGAGCCTTTGATGGGAAACAGCGGAGTTTCAGCACACTCAACACTTCCACTGTCTCTCCCTCCATCCAACCCCCACCCTTTCTGCCTCTCCCTCCCTCGCTAAATTAAACATCAAAGGGAGAGCCCTTCACTAGGTGCTCTCGCTCGCCCGCACTGCCAGCAATGCCACGGTGCTCTCTCCTTGTTTAAAAGTCACAGAACGTATTTCACACCAAATCTAACCCTCTTCTGCTTCTGCTGGAGTGCTCTCTTGAGTTTTCAAGTGCGTGAGTGGGGACGGTGGTGGGGATGCTGCGGATGGGGTAGGGGGTGGGCGTGAGGCTTGGAGGTACAAAGACCCGGTGAGAGAGAGAGAAAGAGAGAGAGACATCAGGGTTCAAGTGAAACTGTTGATTAATATTTTCTGCTTCTGTTGCAGCTTTAAACGTTTTCTCTCTTGTTTGACTTTGGGTTAGTCATTACATTAATTGCATGTAACAAATAAAACATTCTAATGCAGCATAATGCTGAATTACATAATTAGTCGGTGCAGTTTAAGGGCTACAGTATGAGTATGAATTGATCGGCTTGATAATAATATCGATCAAACTTGTTACATATTCCACATTAGCAGATGATATTGGAGTTTTAATTGAAGTCCATTTATTGGCCATAAATATCTGGAGAACACACACCCCTGTTTCTAGTGTGTGGGTTGCACTAATTCAAATTATGTGAGGGGGAGGTGGAAGAGCTGTGCATCTCCGTGCCTGCCACTCTGAGAGAGAGAGAGAGAATCTGCAGAAGGCATTTATGCTGTCCAACAAGCATAGAAGCAGAGAGGGAGAAAGAGAGAGAGAGAGTGACGGGTATTTTTGTGGACGGAAGGGGAATGGAGAGGAGAGGAGGGAGGGAGGGCAGGCAGGAAGGAAGGCAGGAGGATGGAACAGCTGCAGTCTGGGCCTCCAGCCTCCTGGCTAGACTGCTAAAAGTTTATTATTGAGCTCCCGACCATCCATCCATCCATCCATCCATCCCTAACTGCAGAAGGAGAAAGGGGGGCAGAACTAGCATAGAAGACCAGTAGTAGACTGAGTTAGGCATGTTTCAGCGCTGAGGTATTTCATCTGATCGACCCACAGGTACAGTTTAAATGATTCACTAAATAAGTTCTACAGAGGTCTGCTCAGTTCATATTACCCAAGGCCATTGGCCGACTGGCAAACATAAACAGACTTTCATACTGGCTTATTTTGTTTGGTAGGTGTATTATTGTGGGTCTTGGGTCTGCGTGTTTGATTATCTTGGGGTCGCTCTCAGATCAGGGCTCTTTTCATTTGTGTTGGTTTTCCATGAGTATAATTCGGATCAGCACCAAAATCTGGGGTTGACGCAGTCAGACACTCCGTTGATTAAGTCAGCAATTCAGGGATTTTTGTTAAAGCAAATGACACAAAAGAATCTTAGGAAATGTTAGAATATCCACTGTAAAGGTACACTTGTGGCCAAAGTGGCTGCTCTTCGTCAAACTTTACACTGTCTTGTATTTACATTACAAAATGGAAGAATGTCAGTGTCGGTGGTCCTAATGCTGTTAAGAGAGAGAAGGGGGAAATAACTGATGTGAATTGGAATTGGTTTTTGATGACTGCCACATTTGAAAGATAATACAAAATAGAATAGTCAGTTTCAGCATTCAGAGAGTTGGTAGAGGAGAGGTAGAGTGAAGAGGATACAAGAAAGACAAGTTGAGGAGGTGGGTGAAGTGGAGAGACTGCTGGCTCCTTGCCATGCCCTCTCAGTGTGACCTTCCTCGTAAATAGCTCATACGACTCCCCCCACCTCCTCCCACCCACCTCGTTCCGATGGGAGGAAGATAGAGAAAGCTGAGACGATTTAAGCACCGTAAAGAGCCCCATTTTATTTCTGCCAGTCTCCCTTTTTATAACTAGAAAGCCAGGTGTAGCAGACGCTCATAAGCATGAGCTGCCAGCAGATCTCATGGACATCCTACTCTGATGTGGAGGATGAAATGCTGCAGAAGCAACTGGAAAGAGGAAGCTATCAGAACTCCACACAAAATTAAATTTTTATCACAGAGGACAGTGCACACAATGAACTACTGCTCAAGCCACTTCCCTGCCCTGATGGAAAATATATGACATTTCTAAGGTCACAAGACTGGGGACACCTTCCAGAGCTCATTTGAATGTTAAATAGAGCAGTGTTGCAATTAACTATTCCATAAATTGGTTTGCCAAATTAAATTGGCAGAGTGTGACATCAAGTCTGTGTGGAGATCCACAGTCCAATCCCTCCACTTTAGTCAACGTTGCAAAACAGATGTAGGTTTGTGTAAGTCGACACTAAAAAGCTGGACACAAATCAAGGTCTTGCACAACACATTTACTGCCACCATCAAACGAGGCACTGCTGTCACAATTCCAGTGTAAGAGTAGTGTAGTGTACTACAAGAACCGGAGCCAAGTCTGTCAGAAAGAGGGGGGGAGGTGAAAATGAGCAAATTATGTGTAGCTTTTTCTAAAATGGCAGTCCCATTTTCTTCCTCTGTCCCTCTGTTGCCTCTTTGTCACTGGGACTCAGTCACCGGTGGCCAAGGCAGATGGCACGTGGATTGTGAAAGGGCAGCGCCCACCAACCCGGCAGCACCCACCTGGGTACCACCTGCTCCTTTTGTCTGTTTGACCCTCATGCCAGCAGCCACATACACACACGCACACACGCACACACACTAAGGGAACGCATAACCAAACTGAAAACTGTGCGGAGAAAAAATAGATTTTACACTCGTTTTTATTTTTGGGCTCTACTAAGACCAGCATACGTACTCCTTCTCCCAGTCTGTTGTTTTAATTTTAATTTAATTAAAAGAAGAAAAACTCACATGTGAAGAGTGAAGGTTCACATCCACGTTTTTAACCTTTACTACTGTCTGATCACATCCGGCGGTTGCTGCAGCTTTCTTCGCTGTGTGCACTACAAATGCTCTGTGCTGCTATAGGATTGATAGAATGATTTCTTTACAGTAGCAAGCTACAGATAAGCCAGTTGTTATCCACTGTCTCACTCGAAAGGCTTTGTCATCCAAGACTGGGCCTTATGGTGAAAGATGCCGTCCTTTCTGTAAAAGATCATTTCAACTTTCTACACGAAGCTCCTCCAGGATGGATACTGAGATAAAGGACCATGCAGGAGATTTTTATTTGTGTAGCCCTTCAAATACAAACCATCCTTGTTGTCCTCAATTGTCTAGAAATCACCTATGAGACATTTTACTCAGCCATTAGATTTTTGGAAAGAGGTCGGAGTGGATGGGTCGAAGCTGTTTGCATCATGTTTCCAGCGCACAGTCAGTGTTTCCTTGGTCACGGTTTCTTTGAATCATCTTAGTCATTCCCTAATGTTAAGAGAATAGTTCATTGGTTAACCGGGAATTTGTTGACATAAACAAATTCTCTTTGTGCTTGTAGCTAACAAATCTTTAATGGTGGGCGTAGCGGATCAGAAGGCACAGGTAGATGACGCTGTGCTGCCAGTATATCAGAAAATGCCATCATGGGTCTTCTTTTTTTTTAAAAGTTACAAACAATGTATTTCAACATTTAATTTTGACGACTAATTGCATCTTAAGCCAGTTATAAGTCGGAACGAAAAAGTTGTTAAAAGAATGCTCGTAGAGTCAGAGCCATGACACATGAAATTTTATGCCCGTTGAAAACTAGCCAGGTGACATTGTTGTAGTTTCAATTTGTAAGGGCAATACCTTGTTAGTATGACAATACCTGGGCTTCACTGTATATTCAGGTAAGAAGCAAGTTTCAACCCATTGGTCTGTATTAACGCAGATTCAAAAAATACCATTTACAACATTGCAGGATATGACAGGACTTTAAGGTCCTCTCAAATGCTTCTCCTGGTTTGATTTTTACAAGGGTGGTGTGGATTACCTCAGCGTGGGCCTTGAATAAGACTGCTTGTTCCAAAACAGATGTGGTGTGTTGCGCGGCACCCTAGCAGAGAGAATGAGCTCATTGTTTACAGTTGAACCTGGTGCTAATCTTTTCTGAAATGCTAACAGCTGCCTAACTGCTACGCCCCCCCCCCCCCCCACCAGCCTCTCTCTGTTTGTGTGTGTGTGTGTGTTGGCGTGTTGGCGTGTTGGCGTGTCGGCCCAGGCAGACTCCAACAGACCAACTAGGCGCCTGATGATTGCCACCCCCCACTAAAAACTCCATCAACTGCATCCTAGTGCACTCCACAAATCTAATCTACGCAATGAAATCGATCGGCGTTACTGCTCACTACGACCAATGCTGAACTACCAGTGTTTGGTTGCCTGCTTAATACACCCCCCACTCCCCCCTACCCCCTCCCCAACTGTGCCTTGGAGGGATCAGGTCAGATCACTTTTAGCGACTTCTCGCACACACACAAAGACAAACACTAACTTACATTGTTGCACAAACCAAGGTTCATATATGTGTGTGTGGTCATATGGTGAATAGGCCTCTTATACCACTTTTAGATACCATCACACACACACACACACACGCACGCACGGACACACACACGCACACACACACACACACACACACACACAGACACACACACAGGTACTTATTTATTCTTTATCAGTGGAACACACACTGCGCACAAGTGATGGAAGTCATTTTTCATGACTAATCCAGTTAGATAACTAAGAGCTGTTGGCTTTGCAGGGAAGTGAACATAAAACTAGACAAATGGAGTGATGAAGCTAGTTGAGGGATGATAGTTGTACTCCCCTTAATTGACTTAAGTGCCCTCATTAGTCTTGGGCCATTAGCACCTCAGCTTCGTTCTAGCTCACCACATCTAATTGCAGTCCATAGCACTTCTCTGCTGTGGAGAGCTTGAAAGCTTGCTCCATGCCGGTAAACCTTGGCCTTGGATTTACGTGTTCTCTGTGAGATTTAAACCAATGCACAATTTTGCGACGATAGTAGCGACAAGACATGCAAGTTTCCTTTCCTTTAGATATATTTTTCATAGGCTGGGAAGATGCAGGGAGAGCCTGGGCCCTTGTTTGTGGCGAGCAGCAGAGTTAAAGACAGTTTGATGTTAATTTCCCTGCACTTAAGCCCACGGGCGGCTTCCTGCCTGCCTCCGCTCTTGATGCATTTTTTATTTTTCTTGCGCCTTTCTCCTCCCTCCCCCTTTCTCCTGTTATTCTTACATTTGCTGCCGCTGTTTTTTTGTCTTCCTACTTTCTCCTTTCTGGTTCAGGGCTGTAATCTCCCTCCCACACGATGGGACAAAATAAAGGAAATGGGGAAGCGGAGGAAATGGCCATTTCCTCATTTTGCTACCACACCGGCTTCATACATCCTATTCGCCTTTCACCCCTCTCTCCATACTTTGTTTTGTGGGTAAATGAAAGATTATCTTCACATAAGTGTTTAGGGGAAGATAAAAATGATGAGACTGTACAGTGAAGAGAAAAAGAGAGTTCGGCAGAGAACCAGAGAGAGGAAAGAGGGAGAACCACTCAGGGAAGTAGGGCCAGTGGAAAATCTTCAGGCCTGCCAGTTCCAACTGGTACATTCTTGACTCTGGACATATCACTTTTTATTTCACCAGATCTGTAAGAGAAAACTCTCCAACCTAAGCTCTTTCCCCTCTGTCTACGGCCTATTTAGTCGTCCCTGTGGACAAATTAATCCCCCCAAATCATGGATTCTTGGTGCCATTGCTGCAACTAACAAGTTTCATTGTTGAACTGAACAACAGTCTGAGTATACAGTGGCAGAATGAAGTTCCTGCAATGGACAGGACTGCCACCAAACCATCAAACTGCTTGTTTCCATGGCTTTAGGCCAAATCGATCATTAGTCACTGACAAGTAATCATTATACAACTGAAAACCCCCATGCTGTGTGTCTGTGGATGCATTTGCACATATTGTCTGCATGGTCATACATTTTGGGCTGCACATTCCTACAGATATTTAAGTGGACCTTTACCATCAAATTGACATCACCTGTAATGTCATGGCTCCGGGATCATTGCATTTTATTTAAATGGTGTCAAATTACAACAATCGTCATCTCAAGGCACCTTACCGAGTGAAGTCGAGACCTATAAAAAATTATAAAGATAAAAACCCAACATTTCCCACAATGAGCAAAGACTTGGCAACAGTGGAGGCCAGTTGTTGTGATAGGATAGAAATTGGAGAGACAGGAGAAAGGGGGAGAGAGAACATAGAAATTCTCCTGTTTTGTCTGGTTGTAAATCCAAAACCAAAGTGATGCATCTCAATATCAATATCAATATATCTCAATATTTTGGCATAATTTCAATTAACTGTCCATCAAAACGTTTGCTGAATAATGTCTTGCTAATAAATAAATGAACTGATTACTTATTTCATCTGCAGCAAATCCAGCTCATTTGTGCACCAAGTGAGTGTTGACAAATGTATTTTTCAGTCCCTCAGGTCTTCAAGTTGTTTGGGGGCTTGGTTAGGCATATGCCATCTAATGTTGACTGTTGAGTCTTACACTGTGTAATCAACATTAGCATTAGCATTTGTACCCGCAGTAAAAACCCAGCCAAGTCCCAAGCACAGATAAAGCCTCACTTGACCAAAAACACAACTTCACTGAGGGGAAAATGCACACAAACAAAAATGCAACTGATACAAAAAGTTATGCAGCATTGTACTAAACTGATGAAATGGAGATTACAGGCAGGCAATTTTATCAGGAGTTTCTCAGCATTGAAACGGCGGCCTGCAAATGTAATCCTTGATTGGGAGGAATTATGTTTTTTTCTATTGAAGGAACAGATGAAAGTTAGTGTGTGTTCTACAGCACAGTAACAAAACAGGCAGCGATAAGTCTGTCTGGAAATCTCGCCTCCTCGGCTTCAGACATAACAGATGAGTGTGATTTGAGATTGAAGGGGGTTGGGGGGAGGTGGGGGAGGAGGTGGGGAGCGTCACATAGTTTACCAAATGGAATTATGAAACTGTGTCATGGTTGTAGAGGATGGGGAATTGAGGAGGGTGCGGGTGTCTGGACAAGAGAAAAGACCTTGTACTTAAAAGAAAAAAAGCCTTGGATCACTGAGGATTCTGGTATAACATATGCCCAGTAAGTCTAAATTTGATCTTTGTTCAAATGTAATCTATAGACAAAAACAGAAGAAAATGCATAAGGACGCAGAAGCTCAAAACATTTTAGCCAATAATATTTTCAGTCAAGTTTCTGCCCCCCTTTTTTCAAGTTTATGGATTTAATTGTAATTAATAGGAGCTACAGGGTCTTTGTCATAGGCCGGGGTTTAAATTGAAAAGGACAGACAGGACAAAGAGTTGTCACTTGACTGTTTGAGGTTAAAGGATGTGTGTAGAGACACACAGAGAGCCTGTAACAGACAGCTGACATAGTCCAGAGACAGCTGATAGAGAGTCTGTGACGTCTTCTGCCAGAGTCTGACTCTGGCTCTTGTCTGTGTGTCACGTACACTTTTCCCATAGCCACCATCGGCACGCCCTCCCTCCCTTTGCCTTTCTCCTCTCCCTCTCTCTCGGCCCAGAACTCCCAGAGGGCCATGGGGTTTGCTGAGGGCAGTGGGGCTGATTGTCCAGAGCAGCCAGCCGATTGGCCTGGTGCTGGCCAGTGTCAGCTGACATTGACCGTGTGTGTGCACATAATGTATGCCCTCCCTAATGAATGTGTGCATTTCAGAAAAGGAAAAGCAATTTTTTTATTAGACTTGGCATTCAAAATAGGTTGGCGCAACATTCCACACAAACAGAAAGTTGCAGTAAATACTTATTGAAAACTAGTCCGTGGTCTTATTTATTTTTGTTTGCATGAAATCATGTTTCTTTTTCAACTTTAGTACATGCTTACCATCGACCACCAGCTTCTTAATCTGTTGGTTGGTTTTTCATTTGTCAATGCCAAAAAATTCTAAAACATCAGTTTGCACATATACACTTTTGTTTAAGCTCTTATGTTCTCAAATTGGTATTATATTAAATCCCATCAAGCATTAATGGAAAAAGTCTTAAATCTGCAGCTCCCAAGTCTTTGGCAGTTTACAAAAATCTGCAAACATTTGATGGTTACATTGACATTCCTACATGTGCTTCGCCACTTACCATGAGAAAGAAACGAAGAAAGGGCTACACGACAACTTGTGCAGTCACCTCTTTCAACTGCTGTTGTTTTCCACCAGTTCAGACACACTCTGATATATGTGGGTTTCATTGAACAATTTGTGTCTTAGGAAATGGCTTGGAAGTCAGCCTTCCCCTGCTCCTTTGGCCAGGAAACGCCAAACGTCTGAGATTCGTCATTTGTTCCATCTGGCAGACCCAGTGGAGGGTTTGGAGGGGGTTGAGGGCTTACATAACTAAAACAAATATCCAACATTTTAGGGGATTACATCATAAGAATGGGATCAAATCGTAGGTTTCCGTTGCATTTGTGTGCTGGGAAGGTAAGCGCTGCAGTTAGTTTGATAGCAAGTTTGTAGTGAGAACAAATGATTGGTGCAAAATGACTGTAGCAGCTGGTATGAATAATATGGTGATGAGTGGAATCATCAAATGACATCCTAAATGTTGCTGTGCATAATGTCATGTTTCACTTACATTGGCATTAAAAACAAATATTATAGGGATCTTAAGATGTCATTATATCATCTGGCATATTATTCCATTTGCAGGTTTTGCTGTGTTGTTGGAAGCAGTTATATGATTTCTTTGTGCGGTTAAGGTTTATTATTCTTGCATGCTGAAATGCGTATTGCCTTTAGCAGGCAATTTGCCGAATGACGTCTGTGTTCAAAACTTTGTTCAAGCCCCCTGCCCTCCCTGTCCTCCTGGAACTGCTCTAACATAAGGCGTGAGTGCCTCATGGAGAGAGAGGGGAAAAGAAAAAAAAGGCTTTTGCACACACCGACTGAATGATGGATTTTATTTGGTCTCTGTTTGCTGAGCCCGGGCTTGGCTGTCTTAGTATGTTATGTCGGTTTCTATGGCGAAAAATACAGGCCATGCCAGACTCCAAGTAGTACAAGGAATAAAAAAAAAAGCATGCGCAAGGACAGGGAGGGGGATGACGGCGGGGCAACGAGGGAGGCTTGATTCCAAGAATTTGGAGGGCGTGGAATCACAGAGAGCAAGACACAACAGCCAGAAACTATATGTGCTGCAGACCGAAAAAAAATTAAGCAAAGATGGAGCAGGAACAGCCTTTCTCTACAGTCAATGAATAAACTGAGTCAAGTAGAACTAAAATAAAATCTTTGAAAAGTCCTGTCTCTGAAGTTGCACCTTTTTGGGACAAGAATTTCTAATGGCTTATACAAAATAAGGCTGCCAATGACTGATATCAGAACAGAATTCTAACAGCAATATTATTAGACTAATCTCACATTCGAGGGCTTGTAGGCATTTATAGGAGCCACTGCACTCAAGACTCAACACTACCTTTAGTAAAATTAAAACTATTTATGGAAAGGGTGAATCAGATGAATTCCATTTCATTTTGACTGGCTCATTATAGGTGCTTATTATGTTTGCAAAATATTTCTCAAAGATCTAAATGTACCGTCTGGCATAGCCGCCCAATGTGGTATCAACCCTAGGAACTAACACTCAGGCACTGAGTGTTGTGCAATGACCAAACCGCTTGAAGTCCATTTAGAGTTCTGTGCTGTTAACGGTGCTAATCCCACATTTCAGCATGAGCATGTCTGTTGCTTATTCATGCCGTTTCCTCTCCATGAATGAAAGATGACGTCCATTAGTGCATGCTGACATTTTATTTAACAAGTTGAAGTGAGTGAAAGGTCAGAAAGGCGGCTGCTTCCACTCACACACATATCTTTGATTGGTGTGTGTCTGCAGGTGTTCAGAATGTTCAGACTAAATCAAAACACTCACTTTTTTCTCTCCGTCTGCTGCATACGCAGCTGCATCCAGTCTCTCTTTGTTCATCATTCCACATCTGTGTGTGTGTGTGTGTGTGTGTGTGTGTGTGTGTGTGTGTGTGTGTGTGTGTGTGTGTGTGTGTGTGTGTGTGTGTGTGTGTGTGTGTGTGTGTGTGTGTGTGTGTGTGTGTGTGTGTGTGTGTGTGTGTGTGTGTGTGTGTGTGTGTGCACCTCATGCCTGTACTTGCTTGTCTGTAATCAGTCCATCTATCTAGCTTGTGGTATGCAGCTCACCTGCAGTAAAATAACTCCCACAAACAAACTGCCAGCAGAGTGTGTGTGTGTGTGTGTGTGTGTGTGTGTGTGTGTGTGTGTGTGTGTGTGTGTGTGTGTGTGTGTGTGTGTGTGTGTGTGTGTGTGTGTGTGTGTGTGTGTGTGTGTGTGTGTGTGTGTGTGTGTGTGTGTGTGTGTGTGTGTGTGTGTGTGTGTGTGCTGGCTCAGTAGAGTCCAGAGTAGAGGTAGTCAGCACATACTGGCACACAGAGGCACAGGAATGCATGTTGGAGTGCGTGGGCAAACACACGCATACACACACACACACACACATACATGCACGGCTAATATTGCCAGTCTGTAAACTGGCAAGGTGAGTCACTCTCAGTGTCTTTGCCCTTCCACTCATGCTGTCCCACCCTCCTACTCTCCTATGTACACACACATTGATGCACACGCACAAATCAAGCGAAATCCACATGCAAACAAATGTCACTCTGACAGAAAAAACAACAGTGTATAGTGCGTCTCTGGCAGTTCATGGTGATTCCTGCTCGGTGTGTGTGTGTGTGTGTGTGACACAGAGAGAGTGTGAGTGTGTGTGTTTGTGTGTGTCTGGAAGGGGACTCAGGTCACACAGATCAGTCACACTGGGCTCTGCTTTGACTCTGTATCAACAGTTTAGTCTACACTTCTCCACAAAAGACATGGGTTTACCGGTTGCCACAGTGATGGCTGTGGTTCTCCCATGTGATTGGCTGCCTCCATCATTCACCGCTGGCAAGCTGCAAGTGTTCACTGCCTTGACCCCAGTGACACAGCAGGCCTGGACTTACTTCTATGTAATTTTTATATTCCGCCCCAGTAATGTTCCTGGCACATAGGTTTGTTCAAGGACAATCTTACATGAAAAGAACAATTGTTAAATTGATTGGTAAAGAAAACAAATATTAGTTGCAGCTAGAGATGGGTACCGAGTACCGGTAATTTTTGTTACCGGTACATAATTTGGTCAGTACCAGAGTACTGATAAGCTTCAGGACAAACGGTCCTTCTATCGGAATTTGCTATTATAGTTATTTTACCGCCCCCTAATGATGACATAGCCGCCGACACTCAGTGAAAAGTTATGGCTCACTTTACTACATGCAATGACAATGCAGCTAAATGCTACATTTGCAAAACTGTAGTCGCGAGCAAAGGGGGTAACATCAGCAACATCATGAAACAGTTGCAAATCAAACATAGCAGTTTAGCAAAGCAGCTAGCGTTAGCAACATTGCTTATGTCCTCAGTGCAGCCTCCTGGCACGGACTCTGAAAATGCGGCTAACGATACCCATCCCTAGTTGCAGCCCTATTATGTTTCTTGTGTTTGTTATTAGGTTAGCAAACCAGTCAGTGATCACTCCTGGTATTCTGAGACAACCTTGTGGGTGTGGGTGTGCGTCTGCGTGTGCGTGTGTGTGTGTGTGTGTGTGTGTGTGTGTGTGAGTGTGCGTGTGCGTGTGAGAGAGGAAGGTATGGCAGCTGGCATATCCCATTAAACAATCCCTGTTTGATGGAACAGCAGCCAATGTGTCGACCCAGCCCCCTTACACAGAAGCAAGAGGCAGGCCCAGTGTACACAACCACACACACATGTGCACACAAACACACACAATTGTGTTTGCTCATGGGCAGCCACTCATACACACAGTGTTTTCCAGTTTTCTGTGGCAACAACAAGAGTTGACGGATGTACAGCATGTCGTTTCCAGGTTCATTAATGTGTTTCGAGGCTGCTTTGAGGCTCTTTAGAGGCAAAACACATGGACACTTATTGGTTCTCAAGGTATCAGTCTGGTCTGATTTGGATATCTGGCCCTACTGGGATGTTTGAGGACCCTGCTTCTGCCATATAAAGGTTCTGCCAAAGACTCACACGTAAAGAACCTTCTAGTGGTAATGTACAGACATTTTTTTCTTCAGTGTGTAAGGAAAACAGTACTCACAAGCGTCCAACCCAACCTCTTTACCCACATTGCTGCCTTGAATAGGTTTGCAGTGCAGCCGGCTCCCCTCTGGCTCTCACTTACTGTAAAACCAATCCTATTTAATTATGACAGATTCCAGTGAGGACAAAAGAGCAACTGCTACCCCCACTTCCAAACATGCACAAACACACAGACTGACACACATAACCGCAACATCCTGTCATTTCTTTTCTCCCTTTCCTCTTCCCTTCCCATCGTGTTTTTTTTTCTATAAGCAAGTGAATGTTCTTCACAGTGCCTGCTCTTGGTTTTTTGGAGATGTGTACGCATGTGTGGTTTAGAAACTACATGATATAGAGTCTGTAAACGACTGTGGATAGCTATGCAGCAAGAACCAAAACCAAGATTGACCTTTTATGGTTTGACCTCAAGCTGCTCTTTGAATGACCCTAAGGTTTAGTGGCCAGTCGGCCTCCCTGTGAGCCACATGTTTTTTTTGTCAACTTCTCTTTGTTTTTTACGGAATCTTCACTTTGCTCGTCTCTGTTGTGTCTTTGCCCACCCCCCACCAGTGAGCCATCAGGGCCAGAATGCAGCGGAACAACAAACCCAAAGAGTGGCTATAAACTTCAGACTTGTTTATGACATGGGTCTGCTTCCTCACCTCTTGGTGAACTCCTGCAACAGACACCACTGTCCCCTTTTTTGGGACATAGAGCAATGCGACCCCAACTTCACCCTGCACAACCGGCTCTTTGGATGGCTTCAATGGGACAGAAATCCTTTTACTCTTCCTCATTAGGTATTACCCAAGCTACCACTTAATTTTCTTCGTCCTTTTTAAACTACCTATTGTTCCATGTAGTTTAACTTGACTATTAAACTAGAGATCCGGCTATATCGCCATTAAGAAGACTTCTCATTATGCCAGCTTTGCTTGTCTACACTGAACCAAACAAAGCCCGGGTAATGCTCCCCCAGAGTCAGATGTATGATGTGTAAAACAACAACACTGACTCTTCCTTTTGCATATCGATCCGGCTCTGTGACTAGCTCGACTGCTGGCTTAATGCTGGAGCAAAAATGTCCCCCTTTCTGTCTTTTTACCTTTAATACAGAATGGCCTTGAACAGGCGGTGTCAACTCAGTATTGTAAAGTATTGTTAACTTTCGGGCACACCCAGGCAAGGCCTGAAGACACAGGTTTTTTTGGAAGGCACTGTTGACTCAATAACAGTTTGATTCTCAGATCAAGGGTGAGCTGGGACAACTGGCATCAACCGGTATCACCCACCTCTCTGACATGTCTGCCAAGATGGTAGCATCAAATCTTCTATTTATTTTTTTTATGGAAGATTTCGGAAACTCCTAAATATTGTGGATCTGCCCCACATTTCATTACCCAACTATAAAGGAGAAGTTGTCTACCTTGCCCCCACATTCTGACCCAACAAGATCTCCATTTCATAACTGTCTTCCTCACTCCCTCATAGCACCTACGGTTGAATCTCGCTTATTCATTAGGTTTGATCTTGGCTGTGTGACCCATGTTGTTTCCCCCTGCTATTCAATGGAAGGCGTTGTGGGTGTTTGTGGCTCCTTAGGAACTTAACGAAACCATCTTAACATTGTCCCTGTCGTTTTTGCTCCTTCCCCTCGGCTTTGCTGGGAAATATGCGATAATTGTTCTCAGCTCCTCTTGCTTACTCAAAGTGTGTCTGTTTGGGTTGGTGCAATGATTACAGTTGAGACTTTAATCTGCTCACCGAGAAATCTGCTGTCGTCGTTGCGCTGCATATCTCAGGGATTAAACCGGAGGCCGCGCGGCACGTGAGATGTTCCTCATGCACACTGTCACACACTGTGATACACACGCTCTATGACAAACACACGTATACAGCCACAACAAAAACAAATGACACGTTCTATTGAGCAGATTCTGCCAATGCATACACATGAATGAGTGCACACATGTTAAGCAATGCAAGAGTGGAGAATGTGGGCCACTGCCACTTTCCCTGCAGCTCAGATTGCCGAACGACTCTACTGCCCGCAGCCAAGGGCCCTGATTACCATTTTATTACGGCATGTCATTATTCTGATGCTATCAATGGAAATGAATTGGCCGACAATTGATTTACAATAACTGCCCCCCCCCCCCCCCCCCCCCCCCCCCCCCCCCCCACTCCGGCCCTCAGGGAGCCTCTGGTGCTCATTGATTTATTCCTCCTGTCTGCTCTGTGTGACTCGCTCTAACAAGGCTTTCACCTATCATTAGCGCCCCTACTTCAACATGACAGAGGTTAGATTTACCCATGGATCTCAATACAGGGATCTGTTTTAGAAATATTACCTGGACTAATAAATATTGATAAAATATCAGTATATATTATACATGTATATATATATATGTATAAATATCTACATGAACTGGCAGGTCCAGCAATGGCCGCCATAATCCCATATGAATAAAATTCTTTATGAAAACCGTGTTTTTAAACAAAAAAAGAGAAACCTGATCCCAAAGGCACCCAAGGGTTAGGGTTACATACTTACTTGGTCTAAAATTGGATGTACCCAGAACAGACCCAGATATAGAGTGTGGACTGGACCCTCTCCAATAGATTTTACACATTAACATTTTAACTCGTATGAATCCAAGCAGCGGCGATCCAGCTGAGCTGGCATGTTTTTCTGTGTGTTTGCGTGGCTGCTGATAAAAGTGTTCAATACTCTGATTGGGGGGAGAAGAAGAAGAAAAAAAAACTCCCATCTGGTCACAGGTCACACTAAACATCATTAGTGCCAAGTGTCTGAAAGCTGTCGAAAACATTCCCATCACAGCACAACTGGAGTGCTCACTAACAACCCAGACCATCATGCCTCTGCTCTCTGGGGTAAGGCAGCAGACAGAGCCCTGCAGACACTGAGATGTGACTTTGGTACATGCAACACACATGCAGTGGCAGCCATTTTCTCTCACCTTCCTCAATTGTGTCAAGAGGCTCAATGGAGCGTCTGTTGCCCGAGAAAAATGCATGTGACAGTTTTGGGACTTTTCTTGGGCAGTTTTTAGCCTGAAATACCTTTATGGAGACATTGGTGGATGGAACTCAACTTGCTCTCTGCCCTGTCCCCTGTGGGCTAAATGTTAGTGTTGGCTGGAACTCCAGTCTGCTGGTTAATGACTTGAAAATGCCACATATCCCTGCTGCAGCATTATATGAATCTCTTGTCTTAAATGTCCCCACACACCACTTGGCCTTGACACTCGACATGATGTCTCTCGCTGAAACACTTTTTTTCACGTTGCTGACTTCCTGTCTGACATACTTGTTGTTTGGGCAAGTTCAACCCCGCCTTTTTGTAAAATGCGGCTGAAACACCAAATGCTCAAATGTAATATTTCCTACTGTGAGTAGACCAGCAGTGGTAAAATGAAGAAAAACAAAATTCATGAACTCCTCTCAACTCCATGCCATTACAATGTCTGGGTGAAAGGAAAGTCATCATTGGCCACATTCAGGTGTATTCTCTGGACAAATGCTTTAATTGCAAGAGCTTTTAACTGATGCAAACGGGGCTAATGCTAATTCCGATGCCACTCATGTCCACTGTGAGGATACAACAGTATTCTCTCTGTGATAGCTAGTTGTCACAGGCAAGTCAGCGGCTGCCATTGGCTGCTCTGACAGCTGCTTGACTGTGTTGTGCTCTAAATGTGAAGGGAACTGGAAGGGCTGTTTGTGCTGGGGTAGCACTACTGCCACTCTAAGCAGGGTTCGGCACAATAAACCTGCAATACTTTTCACGTGCAGCTGATAGAATTCCTGTCTAATAGATTATTTTAGGAAGTCATGAAATGTCAGAGTACTTAACGCGTGTCCCTTTTCACTGCCATTGTTGTGTGTTAGGTAGTAACACTACCTAAGTTTACTCATCTCAAGGTTTAAAAAAGAGTGATAGACCAATATGGGTTTTGTTGATGGTCTACGTTCCATCCATCTATTGTCACGACCACTGGCGTCGAATGGCAAGATTAACTCAAGGTTAGCTCTAACATTGTTTCACCTCAGTGACGCTAACATGGCTGATACCAATTTGTCAGAAATCTCTCAAAATTCCACATATGAAGACGTTTAAGGTACCTTGATGGTGTCATCAGGATTCATCTTGAATTCTGTGAGGGTGTTCAGTTTGAAAACTGTGTTCTAGTGTAGAGTCTTGTCAAATGCAACAGCCTTCAGTTTCCTTTCACAACACACATCATTCATTTCAACCCTCTCCTCCCTAATTTTCTCTTCCCTGCACATAATAACAGTTGAAGATCTCAGATGCATGAAAGTAGCATGCATGTGCAAGAGCCTGTTTCTCCATGTTAGATGATTGGCTCAGCATGGTGCTTGTATTGACCGGCCAAGTCTGCAAATGCATTAGTGCGGCCATGCCTGGCCCACTTCATGCCCAACTACAACGAACACAGCCATCAGTAGTTACAGCCGCTGTTTTGTGCTGCATAAAGGCAGCTGCTCTCTGCCTAACTCACTCAAGAAAATCCCATGAGCATTACACAAACAAAGACCAACTGACTGTCAAAATAACTTTAACCTAATGTCTGCACTATGCTCTTTATATACACAATAACATACATGTTTACATAGAAATGCATCTCCATGCTGCTTTCTGCACTTGGCACTTTTTATTATTATTGCACCCCAATAACTTACCTCAAAACTTACTCTGGCACACTGTGAATATCTTATATAATGTATATGTCCATTGTCTGTCTGCATATGTTGTGTCTATTTGTTGTTGTCCTTGCACTGCTATCCTATATGTTGTGTGTTATAGATTACTGCACATTTGGAGTATGGGGAAACGCAATTTTAATCCTCTGTGTGACGACTGTTGCATTGTTTTGATTAACAATAAAGTTCCCTTTGACTTTGACTTTGACTATGAACACCCTGTTTGTTCAGTGGTTTGTCTGAAAAGCAGGCAGGGCTCAGATGGCAGGGCCTGGTCTGGTAAGTGGCAGTGACTAGTCATGGTGTCTGAAACAGCTGACAGCCTGACATAATCCTACCCCACAGACAGGAAGGAAAAGGGTGTGTAGCCTCTGGCCATCTGATCTCTGAAAGGGTAGTTGTTTTGTGTACAGCGAGGGGTTAGTCATTGGGCTGCCAGTAGGGAGATTTGCTGAGAAAAAGCATGGCTAAAGGGGAGCTTGTAAGATTTACTCACATTGGTCTATAGCTGATCTTATCCTTCTCATGGTTTTGGGTAAAAAACGCTTGCAACTCCTGTTGCTTCTAGATGTACGTGTACCCGGGTTTTTTAAACCACTTTCACACTGCGAGCAGATCTGATGATCGTGTAGTGACAGGTGGCGGCCATAGATGGCGGTAGAGAGCGGTGCGCGCCATAAAACAAAGAAGAACAACAGTGTAGTAAACAACAGAAAGCATGGTAGCCAGTGAACCGCTGGTCAACGTCACCTTATATCTTTTACTTGTCACTCTTTCAAAGTTTACAAACTCAGTGCAGTGTTACGAGCCGAGCCTGGCCATTTAAGCAGGTGGCTTTATTGGGTTTGAAGTGTATTTGTGTGCGTGTATGAGAGAAGAAGAAGGTAGGCTCTGCGCGCTGTTGTTGTGTACGTAGCTGCAGCCACAAGGAGAATGGGCTCCACACATCATCCATGTTACCGACAGAGATTGAGCAGATAGTGGCTGAAGGGTTTAACTATCATTGCTTATTGCTGACCTTTTCTTGTGTCAATACCTCAAACAGACTTAATCCCACTGCATCCTGCCCCAATTGCTCGATCCCACGCATCTGACCACATCATGCTTCCGGCAACATGCATCCAGTGCATGGGCAGAGATGCTACCAGCAGCAGCAGTGGATTTCTCACGGGAATTTGTGCAAACTCTTTTCACTGTTGCGGATTCCTCGCCTTTCACTGCAGCAGACAGGCAGGGTTTGGGATGGACTGTGTTGGCTACAGTGCGAAAACAGTTCCACTTCCTAAATTAGAAATAAGACAAATCTTCGCCTTAGCCAGTCACTGTGTTTACTTTTAGCACAAGCTGTAAACACAGAGGCACATGGCTGAAGTGGATTGTCTACTCATTCATTCTGGACCAATGACCTGTCTTGTTCGCTCTGGCTCAGCACACCTGCAGGTGCAGGATAAGATTGCAGGGTGTTAAGATTCACACCTTCTATTATCCTCTAAACCATCATATCACCTTCGCTGTCTCAAGTGCTGGAGGCTTGTTTATGTTATCAACAACTAATTTACAGCTACTGAGTCACAGCAGACCACTCTTCATCATCCCATGAGTCTTTTTATTTATATTGCTGCTGCATCCTGGAAGATTCATTTTTTACAAGGCCAGGTTGCATACAAATTCTTTGCACTAGACACAGTGTATCCATCAATCCTAAGCAGATATATAAAAATGTTTTCATTCAAATTGTAAAAGATGAACAAATTGTTTGCCTAAGCATAGCATTATCTGCAAATTGTAATTACAATTCTGAGGAAATCTAAACTTGGTTGAGAAATGTGAGTAAAGACAAACAC
The DNA here is from genome assembly GCF_022379125.1 of Scophthalmus maximus. Taxonomy (NCBI): domain Eukaryota; kingdom Metazoa; phylum Chordata; class Actinopteri; order Pleuronectiformes; family Scophthalmidae; genus Scophthalmus; species Scophthalmus maximus. The sequence continues at coordinate 29,834,755 of NC_061517.1, forward strand.
AGATTTGTGATAAAAGAAAAAAGACAGACAGGACAAACAGCCCAGAGTAATACAACAGAGAAAGAAGCTTGTCCATCCTGTCAGACTACTATTAACCTCAATATCCACGACAACAGTGCTATTCCTTTATTTACTCAGTGGAGCATTATGATAAGTTTCAGTCATAATGGAATTTTCATTATTTATGATGCATCGTAGCCATGGTAAAACTGTGACGGTGAACCACAGATGGTTGAATAGGGGAAACACTGCATCTCACTCAGGCTCAGCAGATAATGTCTGTAATGCCGGCAGCTTTTAAAGTCTCCCATGAGGCAGCGATTTTATCAACCCCTGCCCTCCTCCAGCTGTAGGTGTCAGTGAGACAGAGACATAGAGGGCAAGGGGGAGGTTAAGACTTTAATTGGTGGTCTGTCCCGGTCCCTGGTAGTGAAGGGCTCCACGGATGAGGCTTTAGCGGGCGTAATGATGGCTGTAAAATGAGGGGATTTGACTGCAAGCCCCCACCCTCCCTTAAATCCCCCTCATCCGCCGCTCTGACTGAAGGATCAATGCACAGTAAACTGCCAGCACACATGCTCACTAGGACAAGGCCCACTCACACTATGGCAAAACATTAATAGCCATTCCCTTGCCCCACTTTAGGAAGTCTAGCCAGACCTTTTACTAAAGGAAGTCAAGGGGAATGTGTTGTGGACATGAGTTAGGAACACAAGAAATCCTTCATGTCAGATTTAAAATTGTAACGTAACATAATTCCAGAGACTCTAAACCTGTCCTTATCCTCTCAGATTAGTGTAAATTTCATGCAGGAAGAAAGTGTGTGTTCAAAAATGTGCGGAAGGGAGGGTGTCTGGGAGCACCCAATCATCTGTTTTGTTTGGGTGTCCATGTTAGTGCAGTTAAAAGGGGTTGAGAGTTTGCTTTAGGTGTTGGGATCTGATTTATCTTTATGGAATGAGGCCCGTCTCTGCAGCTTCCCTCTGCTGCTGTGAGCTCTTTGAAGTGTGGGAGTGGGCTGGTTTGCTTTTCTTGGTGTGTTTGCATTTGTGTGTACGTGCGCGTAGGTTAGTGTGACTTCAAATAAGTGCGGAGACATTCGCATGTGTCTGTGTGTGTGTCTGTGTCCGTGTTTGCACAGCACTGTTGGCTGGGTTGTCACATGTTAAGGCATCTGCTGCAGTGCAGGCTGGACTGGGGTTCCCGAAATGCCTACTGGTGTTCCAGTGCTCCATAAGTAATGCTTAGAAATCCAACTGGCAGTTTGTGTGTATGTGTGTGTATTCCCTCTCCCTCAACGCGAGCTGGCAGCAGCATCCATGCCCACACACACACCTTTCAGTGCTATTTATGTATTTGCTCAGCCATGCGACTTAACCCATTCACAAGCAACCTCAACCTTAGGGCACGTTACACTCCAAGCAGAAATATGCCCTATGCCCTGCATTCCCCAAACACACACACACACACGCACAGGCACACGCACAGGCACACGCATGCACTCGCGCGCACACACACACACACACACACACACACACACACACACACACACACACACACACACACACACACACACACACACACACACACACACACACACACACACACACACACATACACACACACACCTTCCCTTGTTACTCATTATTCACATCTGGCCTCCTTTAAAACGGGGCAACGTTTTGCACCAATGCAAGGAAAAGAGCCATCAGCAGATTCCTCCTCACCCGTGCCTCCCTACAACCCTCCTCTGAAAGCAACATTTAGCAAGCGCTGTAAATGCAGTAATTCAGTACAAACTGAACTACAGTCCTGCATCTAACCACCACCAGAAATACTGTATGGCTGGAGGAAATGATATTCCTCAGCACCACTTAGTATAAGGGTTTAGTTATACTAGTTACACACACACACACACACACACACACACACACACACACACACACACACACACACACATCCCTAGATCAATGGAAAATGTCCATTAGGGTATAAACAGGGATTAGAACAAGTTTAAAAATGGAGCAAATTGAGTTATCCTGCTTTTAGATGACTCTAAAACATTTGTGTTCTAAGATCATGTAGGGAACATTCAATTCTTTTCCAGACTGATCTGGTTTAAAAGCAAAGCTGCAGACACAAACATGCTTCAAAAGCCGCATTTTTTTCTGTTTTCAGTGTTTTGATACAGTGTTTAATGGCCATGTAATGGATCGATTATACATTTATTGTAGAATTGGTAAAAGCAGTTCAATTGGAATCTGAATGAGAAAACATGCATGTCGAAAGCACTATTAGCTTATTGCAGACAGAATCTGTCAGAGCCCGACCAATTTATCGGTTGGCTGACACAAATTGGCTGATATGAGCCTTTCACGGACATATGGGTATCAACGTTTATGCTTGCTGATATGAAAACTTTTTTTACAGAGGTAATTGCAGAAAAGATGTGCATTTATGTTTACATTTCATGGTAAGAATAAAGTTATTTCTAATAAAGTGAATGATTAAATTGTAAAATATCAAGCTTCAATTTTATTTCTCTGTCATATATTTCATTAAACATATCCATCGATATAACCGTACCAGAAATGTTTTACTGCCTTATATCAATATCGTCATCGGCCCCCAAAAATCCCAATGGTCTGGCTGTATACTGTATGTCAGCCAATTAGTAAAGGGGGTACCACATGTCCTTAGATGGTGAGCTACCAGATAGCCCTGAAGGGTTTATTTTACATGGCAGAATGTTAGGCATATTAGGCATAGTCTGAAAAATTTTGTATTTTTTTTACCGTCACTCTTAAATATTGGTTTGGCCTCAAAAACCGACATGGTCTAATTTAGAAATGTTGCACATTGCAGTCAATATAGAATTGAAATCGATATTGATCTCTGACCTTTCACACGCCGGCAATGACACTGCATTGTGCACTTCCTGCAGAACAGCGTAGTTCGTTAATGCTAGCATTTGTACCACCTAAAAACAGCAAAATGCAAGAAAGCTGTGGAAAAGGAAAAGTCCAGCTGTATTTACTTACACCCCCCAACCCCCAATTCTCCATTTTACGTTTCTTAGCTTTCCGTCTCCTCGGTGGGCCGATCCCTGGCTCTGTCTGACTGAGGAGAGTTAGTCTCTTACCATTCCCACAGAAAGAGTTGCCAAAGCAAATTTGGCGAGAGGAAATGGAGACCCTGCTCCTTTCCCAAACCTCCCAATCTCTTCCCTTTCCTTCTCTCTCTCTCTCTCTCTCTCTCTCTCTCTCTCTCTCTCTCTGTGTGTGTGTGTGTGTGTGTGTGTGTGTGTGTGTGTGTGTGTGTGTGTGTGTGTGTGTGTGTGTGTGTGTGTGTGTGTGTGTGTGTGTGTGTGTGTGTGTGTGTGTGTGTGTGTGTGTGTGTGTGTGTGTGTGTGTGTTGAAAGCTGTTCTGCATGGCCTCCAGGCAGCAGTGGGAAGGCCTGTGGTACAAGAGAGGTCATTTGTTGCCTTTCCTCCCTTGTTTTTCCCTTATACTTTTTCCATGCATATCACTGTTGTCACGTGAAACTTGTCAGACAACAATTTTGTGGTTCTATGGCTAATGGAGAGCCCTCAGACAAACTAGCTATAAAACAAGGCTCCTTATCTCCATTTCCTTATGGATAGAGTTTCTTAGGAAAAATCCTCTGTTTATGTGTCTGACTGTTGCTCTCTGTTCAGACTTGATCACTGGCCACTAACAGTTCATTCCTCTTTTGTTTCTGATTTTTTTCCCTCCCCCTTTTTGCCTCAGTGTCCTTCCCTGTTTTTACTGATGTGTTTGGGAATGGGCCCTAATATACTTTTGGGACTAGGGAACCACTTCAGCCTATTATAGTATATAGCACATAGAGAAGCATTGCTTGGTTTCATTCGATAGCTAGCATAGATCCCACTAGTCCGTGCTAAGCTAATCGAGCATTACCTCTGCCCATTGAAGTAAATGTGATAAACTGTCCCTAAATGTAGATTTGTGTTCTGTCACATTGTTGTTGTATTTGCAATTAGACCTTTTGTAAGACAATAAGACGCAAATGCCTATGCCTAGGTATTTATATTTGGTGCTCTGGAAACAGTGTCAAAAAAAAAACCAGCCAATGTCATTGTGTGGTATGATGTTTGAATATAGGAAAGAACAACTCACTCTTCACCATCATTGAAAAGAGACTGCTCACATGGGAAGCATATTGTTCCAGTTCAAGACACACTTGATTTATTTAATAGTTAGCAGTTAATGTAAAGATAGGTTTTTTAACAACCTTTTAACTTAATCAAAGAAACATTTCATTACATATTGAAAGGTTATGTTTTGTGGCAGTTGTTTTTTCTTCCCTCTATCAGTTGTTACAAGCGTTTAACCTTTAGCTTGGCTGGTGACAGCAGCTCTGGGATGCTTTCCTCAGTTTTGTCTACTAGCCTCTCTGGACCCTTCCAGGAAGTGGAGACCTCAGGAACAACTGCACAGCCGCTGCAGTGCAGCATTCTGGGGGAACGTAAATGCTGAAATAGGAAGCACTGAAATGTCAGTTTTCTAGTATTATACTTTCTGTCTAGTAAAACGCTGGTAGGTAACAGGAGTATCAAGTCAAGGGCTTTGTCTTTTTGTTTGTCAAGTAGCAGGGGACTGTAGAAGAAGCTTCGCTGCTAATGGGATAAAGGATGTGTAATGTGAAGGAGAGGTGGTACAGGCGGGTACTGCGGGGGCCTCCTCTATATACAGCCAACATATAGTCTGAACATCTGCCACACACACACACACACACACACACACACACACACATGCATTTGCCTGGCAGGTATCTTTGCCTAACACTGTTCTCAACAAGCTTCACAAGTTAATACTTGCTCTGTATAATTCCAAACTCAAAGTGAATAAATAAACTTACTTATGTGCTGAGCACAGGAGAAATTTAGCCATCACTAAATCTAAGTGAATATTAAATGAGGGCACTTCAAGTGTAGTCAGCAAACCAGTTCATCTTCAAATCGGAAGTCTGCCTCAGTGTGACCAACAACCGGCGACTCCTGAATAATAACATTAATTGGATACTTTCGCAGTGCAGCGTTGCAATAGCTTCACTGTAACTATGTAAAGTGCTTTTGATATTTACTCAACTGAAGACAGAGGCCCCATTGTTCTCCGGGACTCCTCGTCCAAGGAGACGATGGTGGGATGAGTTAGTTGCCAAAATTGGAGCTGTGTGTGTGTGTTACCCACAAACGCACAGTTGAGGAATCTCACTCGAGTGAGCAGCCACTCTGCTCACTGTATTTATATCTTGGATGTTCACTACACACACACACACACACACACACACACACACAAAGATTCGAGTCATTCTGACTGAGGAATTAGCATAGACAGGTGCTGAAAGTTCAACTGTCCACACAAAACAGCACACCTTCCCAACAATGCTGACAGCAATTCAGCAGATATAAAAAACGGCTTGAACCTCAGGGGGAAAGTAAAGCGCTACATGCACCTTGTTTGCTCTCTCCAAGGCCAAGAGCTAATAAATTCAGCCTACAACCCAAGCTTCCCCGGTCAGCCTTTTTCTTTCTTTCTTTTTTTTTTGCATAAACAGTGACATGTTGTCTGACACCTGTTTGTATCCCAGCATACTTCGTGGCTGTTTTCAGCTAAGCTCTCACCTCGCCTCCAGGAAGGGCCCCTCCCTTTCCACCACTATGGGCCCCTTCGTACGACATGCGGGGAGGCCAAAGTCAGGTCACAGGCAGGGTGCGGCTCTGCTCACTCTCCTGACTAAAGAAACAGTAAAGAAAACCGGTTGTTTGCCCTTTCATCTTGGCCCAGTCCTGGGGGGATGTTGGGTTAGGCAACCTGTTTAGCACATACCACTACAAGCTGTTTGTCTCTGACAGCCATGTGGTCTTGACACTGAGTCACATTATGTGGTCAATGCAGAAATGATTTCTTGCTAAAGGAAATGGCAACAGTGACAAGTGGTATTTTCAAGAATACACTCGATTTACACAGAAGTGGAAAACGCTTTTAAGTAAGTAAATACAGCACACATGAATGCATGGTTAGGATAAATTTTTTTCTGAAATCCCCCTACAAAAAAATCTTAATACAAGGACCACATTCCAGAGTCTCCTTAGCCTGTGGTTTGGTCATCTGTATGATTCCAGTAGTAAAAATTCGCAGTGACAACTACATCCATGAGAATCATTGAGGCTTGTATATCAAACCATGAGTAAGGATTCAGATGTTCACTCTGAACCGCTATTCATTCATTGAGAAATACTTCAGGAGAACTTGGCAAATCAATCTTAATTTGACTATGAACTGCAAAATTTTATTTTTCTTGCTCTCCTCATGGCAGTAATTGGGGATTTGGTATATGACAGCCATCTTGGTCCATGAGGTGTTTTTTTAATCCACTCTCCTTGAGGTTTCTGTCTAACTGATTTTGCTTGCTTTCATTCTCTGCGACTGGAATCTTGCTTGTTTGTAGAGGACATCCGGTAATCTACAACACAGGAAACTCAGACAGACAGACGGATAGAGTGGACAGCAAGAGGGGATAGTGGCAAAAAAAAGAAGGTGGGCGTGGCTTAAAACACATTGTGCATCAAGAAGCAGAATGTGTTTAACCTAACAAAGGCCTGTCTGTCACAAGCGTCTCCATTCAAAGCTGCTCGGATTTGGTGGCTTTTTGTCACCTCAACCTGGAGCTTACTTCCAGAGATCAAGTTTTTGAAAAAAAATTATGATTCTGTAAAGCATAACCTTTCCTTTCTTAACCACGTGTAACTTTAATTAAATCGGACTGATCTGATGCCTTTTCGGGCTGATTGACACCCAGTGCATGGATAGGTTCCAGGTTTTTTTGTTCGACCATTCTCCAATCTGTTGTGATCTTCTTCCATCAACTCCATGGATGCAGAAAACCTCTCCATGAACACCCACTTGACTGACTCACTTTTAGCCCTTTGCTTCCTCAGTTCACTAGCTACCAGAACCAACCCTTCCATTTGTTAAAAAAGGTACCTTATTATTTCTGTGTATTTCCTTCAGTTTTTTATATGCTTTCCCCATAGCATTTCACAATGTCCATAACTTCAGGAGGAATATACATATGTGTGTATATATATATATATATATATATATATATATATATATATATATATATATATATATATATATATATATATCTTAACTCCCTAAAAGTCATAATAGGGAAAGTGTAACAAAGTCCAGTTTAATCACAAGTTTCACTTCCTCGACTGTCTTTCTGACAGTTATAAAAAGTTTTTTTGTAAACTACATTTATCAACATATCCCTCCTCAGATGCTGAAATAGTTCTTCATGGTCTAATACACTTTCATTTGAATGTCCTTAGTATGCAAGACAAACATTAAGAAATTAAGCTTTATATGCTTCATAAATAAAGGAAAGGAAGGAAATAAACCTAACGCACTGAGCTCTGACACATAAAGACCCTTTGAGAGAGAGGGAGTGTGGGCAACAAATATGGTTTTGGTAAAGTATGCACCTTGAAAATCCTTCATGAATACTTTGAAAAAAATGTTATTCATGTCGTTCTTGTCTTGCTGTGACAAACAGCAGTGGCCTGCAGACAGAGGAAGTGTTCTAAAACTGCAAGAGTTTCGAAAGGCACAGACAGTCTTCAACCGAGAAGACTGTTATCACCCCACCCATCCTGTCACAGCCGCACATACACAGAGCCATACTAACAGACATGTACACCCACATCCACTTGCCCGGACACATGCTCACATCATCCCCCCCCCCCCGCCTTCCAATGGCAGCTGAGGCAAACCCCACACTCTCACTATTTCCACACCATGACTTGAAGGTTTGTGTGTTTCTTATGCTGGGGATTGTCCTAAGTGCCATGTGTGAGATAAGGGTCTTGTAAATGAGCATTTTAAAGATATGTAATAATAATAATAATACATGGAATTTATAAAGCACTTTCCAGGAACCCAATGCGCTCATACAAATCAAAACAAGAAAAAAAGAAAAGAAAAAGAAAACTTCAGAGGTCCAACACTAAAATTTGTTGCCATATCATGTAGAAAAAAAACCCAGCTCTTAAACGGAGCACTGCAACCTTTCACTGAAAGCAGGGATAAATAATCATAAAATTACTTTTATTAAAACACCAATGTCATCCCCTAGACACCAGTGTAATGCCACTGTGTAGATATTATGAGGTGTCATGTTCGCACCGTGAGGTGTTGGCGCTGAGTACATAGACAGCACAGTCTGGGCACGTCTGACACGCACCTCAGCTAATCGGAAAGCCTTATCTTAGAAGTGTGACATCCTGTCTATGCTGTGTAATCCACCCTGGAACCTGAGGAGGTGGGATGCATGGATGTGCGCGCACACACAGCCTGGCTCTGTCATTTGCAGCAGGCCCACTGTAAGTCAGGGGCTTTTCAGAGGGGCACTGTCGAGTTTCCATGAAAAGTGTCTCACTCAGGGTCTGATTGTGAATGAATGTGCATGTGCTTGTCTATTGGAGGACAGCAGTTTTAACAAATTTTTCGTGCTTATTTTTGCACTATATCCCCTGAAACAATCTCATGGGACCCTGAGCACCAGTGCCACAGACATCACTGGGGCGCTTTTTAAGACTCGGAATTCCCACCCCAGCTGTCTTTTGGCCTTTATGTCTCAACAGACCCACTGTTCAGTAATCGAAACATGCAGATTTCACCCTCCCTGAAGCCCCCACCGCTGAGCCCATAGAGCTCAGCTGAAACCCCCCCCCCCCCCCCCCCCCCCCAAACTTTCTCCTACTGCCAACATTACTGGGGCCGGATCTCGCCATGATGGAGAGCCGCGGCGTTGGCAACTGATAATCCACGAGACAAGGACTGGCACGTGGCATAGACACTCAGCCCTGAGGCAGCACTGTGCGTGTGCATGTGTGCGTGTGCGTGTGTGTGTGTGTGTGTGTGTGTGTGTGAGAGAGAGAGAGAGAGAGATCAGCCACTCTGTGCCTAGCTGTAGGGACTAGCCTCTTGCCTCTAGCCCTGCTTTGCTGCCCTTTTATATAGGCCATATCTCTTGATGTTAAGATAACACACAAACCTATCAACCACAGTCGGGCCCCCTCTGTATGATTGTTCAGGATTGTATGCTGTCTCTTCCATACACAAGGTATTTTAGAAAGCATGTAATTTGAAAATAAAACCAATAGTATTCAATTGTGCACACTACAAAATTCGGGTTTATTTCCTGTAGGCTACTTTTACATGTATTTTAGGTCAAATTTAGTGAATCCTGCACACCGTGAAGGCCATTATGAAAACAGTGGTTATGTATTGTGGCCAATTATAGAAGATAAATGCAACTTTGCTGTTTTTTTGAGGCTCCTTGGTTGTGATGTCTTGAATTAGTTAGTCAGTTGGCCGGCCCGTCACATAACTCCAGACTATAATATTCCAACAACTGATGCGTGGATAGGGATGAACGTTGGTGTTCAAGGTACCCAGAGGATGAATACTAGTGACTCTGGCGATCCCCTGACTTTCCATCTAGCACCACAATGAGGTGACAATCTACTAAAACCTTACGTGACTAAAGCTAACACAACTGTTTACAGACATTTATAAGTATGAGGACCAGGCTAACAACGAGAAGAGGAAGATTTTCTCTTTCATTTTGCATTTTGAGAATGAGGTCGAAATGTCTAGAAAAAATTTGAATTTGAGCCAGATGAGGAAGATTTAACAAAAGGACCAACACAGGACTTGGGAACACTGAAATCATAATAATCGAAGTAACACTAACACTTCAGTAGTGAGAAAAGAAGCTTCTCTCCAAATGCTGAAGATTTTAAAGGCTGTGTTATTATTTACTGTAACCCTTTACATTTCACATTTGAGGAATGTTCCTTCATGAAGTCTAAAAGGTGTCTTGATTTAAATTCCTGAAAAGAAAGAACTTCACAGTTTTTAATCCACATATTAGAAGTGTCTCTTTCTTTTCATTTTATTTTTATAAACAGTTGCACCGTCTCTGTTCAGCTGGACGTACTGTGGGATAATTCATTCCCTGCTGTGTTTCATTAACTGTGTAATCTATTTTACACCAGCTTTGTAAAATTATCATAAATTAGATTCCAGGTGGCATAAAGCAACATTATGCAACTACCTTGCCTTAAAATAGCAGCTTCAAAAGCCTTTAGATGGATCACCTAACTTGGAACAGGGAGAATGTTGCCCT
>NC_061518.1:0-7500 GCF_022379125.1 Scophthalmus maximus
GGGGGGGGTGGGGGGGGGGGGGGGCGGGGGGGGGGGGGGGGGGGGGGGGGGGGGGGGGGGGGGGGGGGGGGGGGGGGGGGGGGGGGGGGGGGCGGGGGGGGGGGGGGGGGGGGGGGGGGGGGGGGGGGGGGGGGGGGGGGGGGGGGGGGGGGGGGGGGGGGGGGGGGGGGGGGGGGGGGGGGGGGGGGGGGGGGGGGGGGGGGGGGGGGGGGGGGGGGGGGGGGGGGGGGGGGGGGGGGGGGGGGGGGGGGGGGGGCGGGGGGGAGGGGGGGGGGGGGGGGGGGGGGGGGGGGGGGGGGGGGGGGGGGGGGGGGGGGGGGGGGGCGGGGGGGGGGGGGGGGGGGGGGGGGGGGGGGGGGGGGGGGGGGGGGGGGGGGGGGGGGGCGGGGCGGGGGGGGGGGGGGGGGGGGGGGGGGGGGGGGGGGGGGGGGGGGGGGGGGGGGGGGGGGGGGGGCGGGGGGGGGGGGGGGGGGGGGGGGGGGGGGGGGGGGGGGGGGGGGGGGGGGGGGGGGGGGGGGGGGGGGGGGGGGGGGGGGGGGGGGGGGGGGGGGGGGGGGGGGGGGGGGGGGGGGGGCGGGGGGGGGGGGGGGGGGGGGGGGGGGGGGGGGGGGGGGGGGGGGGGGGGGGGGGGGGGGGGGGGGGGGGGGGGGGGGGGGGGGGGGGGGTGGGGGGGGGCGGGGGGGGGGGGGGGGGGGGGGGGGGGGGGGGGGGGGGGGGGGGGGGGGGGGGGTGGGGGGGGGGGGGGGGGGGGGGGGGGGGGGGGGGGGGGGGGGGGGGGGGGGGGGGGGCGGGGGGGGGGGGGGGGGGGGGGGGGGGGGGGGGGGGGGGGGGGGGGGGGGGGGGGGGGGGGGGGGGGGGGGGGGGGGGGGGGGGGGGGGGGGGGGGGGGGGGGGGGGGGGGGGGGGGGGGGGGGGGGGGGGGGGGGGGGGGGGGGGGGGGGGGGGGGGGGGGGGGGGGGGGGGGGGGGGGGGGGGGGGGGGGGGGGGGGGGGGGGGGGGGGGGGGGGGGGGGGGGGGGGGGGGGGGGGGGGGGGGGGGGGGGGGGGGGGGGGGGGGGGGGGGGGGGGGGGGGGGGGGGGGGGGGGGGGGGGGGGGGGGGGGGGGGGCGGGGGGGGGGGGGGGGGGGGGGGGGGCGGGGGGGGGGGGGGGGGGCGGGGGGGGGGGGGGGGGGGGGGGGGGGGGGGGGGGGGGGGCGGGGGGGGGGGGGGGGGGGGGGGGGGGGGGGGGGGGGGGGGGGGGGGGGGGGGGGGGGGGGGGGGGGGGGGGGGGGGGGGGGGGGGGGGGGGGGGGGGGGGGGGGGGGGGGGGGGGGGGGGGGGGGGGGGGGGGGGGGGGGGGGGGGGGGGGGGGAGGGGGGGGGGGGGGGGGGGGGGGGGAGGGGGGGGGGGGGGGGGGGGGGGGGGGGGGGGGGGGGGGGGGGGAGGGGGGGGGGGGGGGGGGGGGGGGGGGGGGGGGGGGGGGGGGGGGGGGGGGGGGGGGGGGGGGGGGGGGGGGGGGGGGGGGGGGGGGGGGGGGGGGGGGGGGGGGGGGGGGGCGGGGGGGGGGGGGGGGGGGGGGGGGGGGGGGGGGGGGGGGGGGGGGGGGGGGGGGGGGGGGGGGGGGGGGGGGGGTGGGGGGGGGGGGGGGGGGGGGGGGGGGGGGGGGGGGGGGGGGGGGGGGGGGGGGGGGGGGGGGGGGGGGGGGGGGGGGGGGGGGGGGGGGGGGGGGGGGGGGGGGGGGGGGGGGGGGGGGGGGGGGGGGGGGGGGGGGGGGGGGGGGGGGGGGGGGGGGGGGGGGGGGGGGGGGGGGGGGGGGGGGGGGGGGGGGGGGGGGGGGGGGGGGGGGGGGGGGGGGGGGGGGGGGGGGGGGGGGGGGGGGGGGGGGGGGGGGGGGGGGGGGGGGGGGGGGGGGGGGGGGGGGGGGGGGGGGGGGGGGGGGGGGGGGGGGGGGGGGGGGGGGGGGGGGGGGGGGGGGGGGGGGGGGGGGGGGGGGGGGGGGGAGGGGGGGGGGGGCGGGGGGGGGGGGGGGGGGGGGGGGGGGGGGGGGGGGGGGGGGGGGGGGGGGGGGTGGGGGGGGGGGGGGGGGGGGGGGGGGGCGGGGGGGGGGGGGGGGGGGGGGGGGGGGGGGGGGGGGGGGGGGGGGGGGGGGGGGGGGGGGGGGGGGGGGGGGGGGGGGGGGGGGGGGGGGGGGGGGGGGGGGGGGGGGGGGGGGGGGGGGGGGGGGGGGGGGGGGGGGGGGGGGGGGGGGGGGGGGGGGGGGGGGGGGGGGGGGGGGGGGGGGGGGGGGGGGGGGGGGGTGGGAGGGGGGGGGGGGGGGGGGGGGGGGGGGGGGGGGGGGGGGGGGGGGGGGGGGGGGGGGCGGGGGGGGGGGGGGGGGGGGGGGGGGGGGGGGGGGGGGGGGGGGGGGGGGGGGGGGGGGGGGGGGGGGGGGGGGGGGGGGGGGGGGGGGGGAGGGGGGGGGGGGGGGGGGGGGGGGGGGGGGGGGGGGGGGGGGGGGGGGGGGGGGGGGGGGGGGGGGGGGCGGGGGGGGGGGGGGGGGGGGGGGGGGGGGGGGGGGGGGGGGGGGGGGGGGGGGGGGGGGGGGTGGGGGGGGGGGGGGGGGGGGGGGGGGGGGGGGGGGGGGGGGGGGGGGGGGGGGGGGGGGCGGGGGGGGGGGGGGGGGGGGGGGGGGAGGGGGGGGGGGGGGGGGGGGGGGGGGGGGGGGGGGGGGGGGGGGGGGAGGGGGGGGGGGGGGGGGGGGGGGGGGGGGGGGCGGGGGGGGGGGGGGGGGGGGGGGGGGGGGGGGGGGGGGGGGGGGGGGGGGGGGGGGGGGGGGGGTGGGGGGGGGGGGGGGGGGGGGGGGAGGGGGGGGGGGGGGGGGGGGGGGGGGGGGGGGGGGGGGGGGGGGGGGGGGGGGGGGGGGGGGGGGGGGGGGGGGGGGGGGGGGGGGGGGGGGGGGAGGGGGGGGGGGGGGGGGGGGGGGGGGGGGGGGGGGGGGGGGGGGGGGGGGGGGGGGGGGGGGGGGGGGGGGGGGGGGGGGAGGGGGGCGGGGGGGGGGGGGGGGGGGGGGGGGGGGGGGGGGGGGGGGGGGGGGGGGGGGGGGGGGGGGGGGGGGGGGGGGGGGGGGGGGGGGGGGGGGGGGGGGGTGGGGGGGGGGGGGGGGGGGGGGGGGGGGGGGGGGGGGGGGGGGGGGGGGGGGGGCGGGGGGGGGGGGGGGGGGGGGGGGGGGGGGGGGGGGGGGGGGGGGGGGGGGGGGTGGGGGGGGGGGGGGGGGGGGAGGGGGGGGGGGGGGGGGGGGGGGGGGGGGGGGGGGTGGGGGGGGGGGGGGGGGGGGGGGGGGGGGGGGGGGGGGGGGGGGGGGGGGGGGGGGGGGGGGGGGGGGGGGGGGGGGGGGGGGGGGGGGGGGGGGGGGGGGGGGGGGGGGGGGGGGGGAGGGGGGGGGGGGGGGGGGGGGGGGGGGGGGGGGGGGTCTCTCCTCTCTCCCACTCTCCCCTCCCTCTCCCTCCCCTCTCTCTCTCTCCCTCTCACTCGATCCCTCCTACCTCACTCTCATCCCTCTCTCCCTCCCTCTCCCACCCTCCCTCCTCCCTCCCTCCCACCCTCTCACTCATCTCCCCTCCCTCCCTCTCCCACCTCTCTCTCTCTCCCCCTCCCTCCCTCCCCTCCCCTCCCTCCCTCCCTCTCTCTCTCTCACCCTCCCTCCCTCTCCTCTCTCTCTCTCTCCCTCCCGTCACTCTCCCTCTCTCTCTCTCCCTCTCTCTCTCTCTCTCCCTCCTCCCTCTCACCTCTCTCTCTCTCCCTCCTCCCTCCTACCTCCTCTCTCTCTCTCACCTCCCACCCTCCCTCCCTCCACACTCCCTCCCTCTCCCTCCCTCACTCTCCCTCTCTCTCTCCCTCACTCTCTCTCCCTCTCTCCCTCCCTCCCTCCCCTCTCATCTCTCCTCCCCTCCCTCCCTCTCTCTCTCTCTCTCTCCCTCCCTCCCTCTCTACTCTCTCTTCCCTCCCTCCCTCTCCCTCTCGCCTCACTCCCTCTCTCCCTCTCTCTCTCTCCCACCCACCTCTCTCTCTCTCACTCTCATCCCTCCCTCCCTCTCTCTCTCTCCTCCTCCCTCCTCTCCCTCTCACTCTCTCCCACTCTCCCTCCCTACCTCCCTCCTCTCACTCTCTCTCACCCTCCCTCCCTCTCTCTCTCTCTCTCTCCCTCCCTCCCTCTCTCTCTCACTCCTCCCCTCCCTCACCCTCTCTCACTCTCCCTCCTCCCACCTACCTCCCTCTCTCCTCACTCTCCCTCCCTCCCTCCCCCTCTCTCACTCCCTCCCTCCCTCCATTGTATTCTTATAATGTAAAACTGATTTGACTGTTTCCTTTGGAGCAGATGAATCGGTCATGTTCTGATGAACAGAATGTTGAGCTCAGATCAACTCTTCCTGCCTCATGTTTTCATGCAGTGTCTCCTGCTGCCGGCCAAAAAACAATAATGAATCTTTAAAGAGCAAAGGAGGGACGTGATTTCTACCTTCCAAAAAAGAAACAATATTCAATATCTGAGTCCGTCAACACCTCTGTCTGTATCCAGGTCAAAGTTTCCCTCCTGAACCTCTGAGGTCACACGTGTCGAGAGAACGTCTCACCTCGACCACATCGTTCTGCTACGGGACGTCCAGCAGAGTCACACTGTCCGTCACTGACTCATCACGACTGCATGTACGTTCATGTGTGTGTGTGTTGTGTACGGTTCATGTGTGTGTGTGTGTGTGTGTACGGTTCATGTGTGGTGTGTGTGTGTAACGGTTCATGTGTGTGTGTGTGTGTGTACTGTTCATGTGTTGTGTGTGTGTGTGTGTGTGGTACGGTTCATGTGTGTGTGTGTGTGTGTACGGTTCATGTGTGTGTGTGTGTGTACGGTTCATGTGTGTTTGGTGTGTGTGTGTGTGTGTATGGTTCATGTGTGAGTGTGTGTGTGTATGTTTCATTTGTGTGTGTGTGTGCGTGGTGTGTGTGTATGGTTCATGTGTGTGTGTGTGTGTGTGTGTGTGTGTGTATGTTTCATTTGTGTGTGTGTGTGTGTGTGTGTACATGTTCATGTGTGTGTGTGTGCGTGTGTGTGTGTGTGTGTGTGTATGGTTCATGTTGGTGTGTGTGTGTGTGTGTGTGTATGTTTCATTTGTGTGTGTGTGTATGGTTCATGTGTGTGTGGTGTGTGTATGTTTCATTTGTGTGTGTGTTATGGTTCATGTGTTTTGTGTCTGTGTGAGTATGGTTCATGTGTGTGTGTGTGTGTGTGTGTGTGTGTATGTTACATTTGTGTGTGTGTGTATGGTCATGTGTTGTCTGTGTGTGTATGGTTCATGTGTGTGTGTGTGTGTGTGTGTGTGTGTGTGTAGTTACATTTGTGTGTGTGTGTATGGTTCATTGTGTGTGTGTGTGTGTGTGTGTGTGTGTGTATGGTTCATGTGTTGTGTGTGTGTGAAGTCTCACCTGGAGGCGTCGAAGCTGTCGTAGGATCCCACCGTGTAGTGTCTGAATAGCCTCCCTCCTGTCGGCGCGATCCGCTCGGGAATCTGCAGAATCACACAGAAACAGATCAATGTTCTGTTTGAAAACAACAACAACAACAACAACAACAACATTGATTCATAAATCTGTCACTGCTGCTGCCGGGACGACGGGCGAACGCTGCTGATACATGACGGACACGTGACCCGTGACAGACGCAGCACTGTCTCATTAAGTGACGTCACCGGAGCTGCAGCAGGTGTCTTAATGCTTCATGTTTAATATTAAAATAAAAAGAGACTTGCTCATGGGAACATCATGAATGAACAGAGGCAGAATGTGTTTCTCCTCCATCCGTCTCAACGTCGTGCTGATCTGTAAACTGTATTTTCGGCGACTGAAGAAAGGAGCTTGACTTTTTCTATCGTCTAAAGTCACGCGACCTCCACATGAAGATTCCTCCTCCTCCTCTCCGTCTCTTTCCTTCCCTCACTCTCTCTCTCCCCAGCTGTCACACTTTCACACAAACTCCAGCTCCTCTGATCCGGTTAAGATCTCGTCATCTTAGCAAGAACATTTCTTTCCTTCTCTCTCCTGATGCGATGTCCACAAGTCAATTGACGAGGGAGGAGGAACGCACGACGACCGACGAGACAGAAAGAAAAAGAAAAAAAGCTTAAAGCTCCGTGTTGTTGTTTTTTACAGAAAAGAAAGAGGAGGAGAGGAGGAAGAGAAAACATGGTTCATGTGTACGATGAAGAAAACTGTGCCGTAAATACACAACAGGCTCTCTCTCCATAGCAACGGCTGCCTGACTGCAGCCAGCTGGTTGCCATGGTCACAGATCGATACAGATGGTGCGTGTGTGTATATATAGTCATGTCATAAAGATGCATCAGTAAATGAAGAATGTCAAGTGTTTCATATTTGTGTGAAGACGTCACAATGCTTCTGTTTGTGTCACTGATGAACGATCGACTGCCGCTGACCCACTTTTATTTACCTCCATGACATCATCTCTCCGCACCGCCACAGCAAATAATATTCATATTTCTAACTGTCACCATTAATTTCACTGTGTGTGTGAGTGTGTGTTTGTGACAAAACGGCCTAAGCAGGGTTAATCCTGCTGCATCACATCTACTGAATTTGTTGGATAGAAGCTGAAGGTGTTTAAGTTGAATCAGCACGAGTGTGTGTGGTGTGTGTGTGTGTGTGTGAGTGTGTGTGTGTGTGTGTGTGAGTGTGTGTGTGTGAGTGTGTGAGTGTGTGAGTGTGTGTGTGTGTGTTGTGTGTGTGTGTGAGTGTGTGTGTGTGAGTGTGTGAGTGTGTGTGTGTGTTGTGTGTGTGTGTGTGTGTGTGTGAGTGTGTCTGTGTGTGTGATGTGTGAGTGTGGTTGTGTGTGTGTGTGTGTGAGTGTGTGTGTGTGAGTGTGTGAGTGGTGTGTGTGTGTGTGTGATGTGGTGTTGTGTGTGTGTGAGTGTGTGTGTGTGAGTGTGTGAGTGAGTTGAGTGTGTGTGTTGTGAGTGGGTGTGTGTGAGTGTGTGTTGGGTGTGTGTTGGTGTGTGAGTGTAAGTTGTGTGTGTGTGTGTGTGTGTGTGTGTGGTGAGTGTTGTTGTGAGTGTGGAGTGTGTGTGTGGGAGTGTGTGTGTGTTGTGTGGTGAGTGTGTGTGTCTGTGTTGTGTGTGAGTGTGTGTGTGTGTGTGTGTGTCTGTGAGTGTGGTTGTGGTGGTGTGTGTGAGTGTGTGTGTGTGTGTGTGTGTGTGGAGTGTGGTGTGTGTTGTGGGAGTGTGGGTGTGTGTAGTGTGTGTGTGTGTGTGTGAGTGTGTGAGTGTGTGAGTGTGTGCGTGTGTGAGTGTGGGAGTGTGGGTGTGGGAGTGTGTGTGAGTGTGTGTGAGTGTGTGTTGTGTTGTGTGTGTGTGTGTGAGTGTTGTGTGGTGTGTGTGTGTGTGTGAGTGTTAGTTGTGTGTGTGTGTGTGTGTGAGTGTTATGTGTGTGTTGTGGTGTGTGAGTGTTAGTGTGTGTGTTTTGTGGTGTGTGTTGTGTTGT